>NW_022989952.1:60000-66339 GCF_902827175.1 Gymnodraco acuticeps | reverse complement strand
AAACCCATGCAAATCCCATTATGCATTTTTGAAAAAATCAATTATATTTCTACTGGAAAAATCAATATATTTTTTTTTTTGTAATCTAATTGTATTTCTGTATAGCTTACTGGTCATTGGAGACTTTCTTTTAACCTAAAGGTCACAACTTTCATCCGCAGCCAATTACTGTCCGTCAACATGTGTGTGTCGTACGTCCATGTGGTCACAGTTAGCTACAGATAAATGGCACGAATGTCAAAATGAAATGCAAAGTAGATTCTTATTTGACATGTGACTGACAGGCACTGGTATGCATTATGGTTTTAAATGTATTTAAAAGCATTCATGTCATGGTATCTTTCTCTTGACATTATCAAATGTATTTCAAGCATCATGTCCGATTTCTGTTTTCCATTAACAGGCATGGTCAATTCTAAGAGAGGAATAAATAACTGAACACAAAACAAACACTCTACATATTGTCAGTGTCTCTTTTTAAGCTCACAGTGAGATATTAGTTTATATGCGTTATTCAGCATGTTTCAGTTATTTAAGCTCTCTGTTCCTGCAGAAATCTGATTTTACTTCAGGAGATTAGGTGTTCTCTCTCATTAGTGTGTGTGTGTGAGAGAGTCTGTGTGTGTTGTGGTGTGTGTGTGTGTGTGTGTGTGTTTGTGTGTGTGTGTGGTGTGTGTGTGTGTGTGTGTGTGTGTGTGTGTGTTGTGTGTGTGTGTGGTGTGTGTGTGAGAGAGTCTTGTGTGGTGTGTGTGTGTGTTGTGTGTGTGTGTGTTGTTGTGTGTTTGTGTGTTGTGTGTGTGTGTGTGTGTGTGTGTTGTGTGTGTGTGTGTGTGTGTGTGTGTGTGTGAGAGTCTGTGTGTATGTGTGTATGTGTGAGAGAGTATGTGTGAGTGTGTGAGTGTGTGTGAGAGTTATATGTGTGAGTGTGTGTGTCCCTGGGAAAAAAGAGAGCAGCTTTGACTAGACAGGGCTGTCGAGGGAAATCACCTCACAAAGAGCTGGGGGAAGACGATACCTGACACACCACACACACACACACACACACACCCACACACACACACACACACACACACACACCACAACACTAGAAAATGTCTTTGTAGAGCCAAACCCTTGTTTAAAGCTAATGCCTTCTGTTCTCTCTCTTCTTCTTCTTCTCTGGTGTCGTTTCAGATGTGACTCAGAGAACCGTTACCTTGGAAACCCCCTCCGAGGAACATGTTATTGTAAGTATCCTGCCGTCACTACACCTGAGACACACACACACACAACACACACACACACACACACCACACACCACACACACCACACACACACACAAGCAATAATACAATAAGACCGCTAAACACCTGGGCTCTGTTGAGCACCTCAATAAGTATTCATCTGTTAGTCATCTTGCAATTTACTTATTTATCTAAATAGTTATCAGCGTCATAAACCGTATTTAATTTCATGTAACTGTACAATATTTAATGTGACATTTTGTTCTTGTATATCATATTCTATTTACGTGTATATAGACTTCTTGCATTTCATTTCATTTCAAACCTTTATTTATCCAGATTGGTCCCTTGAGATCATAGATCTCTTTTTCAAGGGAGACCTGCAGCATATAGGTTCTACATGAAACAATAAAGGACATCATACATTATATTTACAGGATACATTTACATAGTTATAGACATTTACAAGTGGCCATAGTATCAACGAGCATTTCATTTAGCCTAGCTTTAAAGACATGCAGAGGAATGAGATCGCTCAGTTTCAATTCTTGCTGAAGATTGTTCCAAGCAAGTGGAGCTGCACATAAAAGCTGTCTTCCCTAAGACATTCCTTGCTCTTGGCACATCTAACAATACTACATCATGCCATCTCAGACAATAGCTGCTCTGTGTTATCAGAGAGCAGATATAATACGGGAGTTTACCCAACAAAGCTTTATAAATAAACGTGTACCAATGACTGAGCCTCCGTACAGTAAGTGATGGCAGACCTGCCTCGGCATACAGGGTACAGTGATGAGTAAGTGCTTTACAATTTGTGACAAATCTCAGTGCGCTGTGATAGGCGGCATCTAACTTGTCCAGGCAATGGGCAGGTGCATTCATATACAACAAATCACCATAGTCCAGCACAGGTCAAAAGGTCACAGAGCCTTTTCCTGGCCTCAAGCGAGAAACAGGACTTGTTTCTCTGTAGAAGAAACCTACCTAGCCTAACCCTCAGCTTTTTAAGCAGGTTATTGACATGAAGTTTAAAAGTAAGACAATCATCAAGCCAGATACCTAGGTATTTATAACTGGTAACCACTTTGAGTACTTGTCCTTGCATAGTAACAATATCTAAAACAGGCTCTGGTGTCTTTGTAGCTTTTGAAAAGAGCATTACCTTGGTTTTCTCAACATTTAAAAGAAGCTTAAGCTCAGAGAGCTGAGCCTGAATAATGTTAAAAACAGCCTGTAATTTAACAGCAGCCTCCTGAATGGAGGGACCTGCACAGTACATCACGGTATCATCCGCATACAAATGCAAAGTAGCTTCATCCACATTTTCACCTAAACTGTTGATATATATAGAGAATAAAAGTGGACCTAAAACAGAACCTTGAGGAACACCATTAGCAATGTTTAACCACTCAGAAGACAGCTCATCAAAGTGAACACATTGGGACCTTTCAGAGAGGTAGTTCACAAACCCACCCACTGCGTGGCTGGATATGCCAATACTGAGTAGCCTCTACTTTAAGATGCGATGATCGAACGGGTGTCAAATGCTTTGGACAGGTCAATAAATAGAGCTGCACAACTCTCTGCTTATTGTCTAAAATACTCGTAATGTCATTCACCACTTTCATTGTGGCAGTGATGGTGCTGTGTTGCTTTCTGAAGCCTGACTGATGTTTAGACAGGATGTCATTGTTACATAAAACACCTTTACCTGTTCACTCACTAGGCGTTCGAGCACCTTCGCCAGAACTGACAATTTAGAGATTGGCCTATAGTTATTTAAAATAGTTGCCTCCCCTCCTTTTAGTAAAGGCAGGACATACGCTGACTTCCATACTTTGGAATTGTGTTAGTGCTGAAGGAGAGGTTAAAAAGAGAAGTGAGAGGAAGAGCAATAAAATCTGCAGCTATCTTTAAAAAGAAAGGTTCTACGTTGTCCGGGCCGCCGGTTTCTTAGGATCTAACTTGGTTAAAGCTTCATGAACAACATTGACAGTAAAAGGAGTAAAACTGAAAGGGTTTTCCAGACCACACTGTTCTGAGTCACCGACTGTGGTGTTCACAGAAGCAGAGTTAGTCACAGAATCAAACATAGAGCCACAGGACACAAAATGCTCATTAAAGCAATTTAACATAGTGGCCCTGTCCGATATAGTGCCAGATGCTGTGGTAAGGCACGGAGGTAGCTCATTACGGATCTCACCGGTGGATATCGATTTAATGGCTTTCCAAAATGTCCTTGGATTATTCAGATTTTCTGTGGTAACTGACAGATAGTACTTCAACTTAGCACTTTTGACATGTGAAGTGAAGCTATTCCTTAGCTGCCTAAAACGCAGCCATTCTACCTCTGAGCCTGATTTCCTAGCCTTTGCCCAGGCCTTGTTTCTCTCATGAAGGAGACTGGACAGTTCAGCAGAAAACCAAGGATTGTCTCGTCCCTTCACTCTAAATGTACGCAGGGGTGCATGTCTATCAATGATCTCCATAAAACCAAGATAAAAATAAGACCATGCGGTTTCCACATCAGCACACAGATCGATTTTTCCCCAATCAAACCCAAACAGATCATGAACAAAACCCTGCTCCACAAAATGTTTTATGTCTCTCTTGATGATAATACGAGGTTTAACCTTTTGGACCTTAGTGTCCCTAATTGTGGCTACAACACAGTGATCGCTCACATCATTCACAAATACTCCCACAGCTGAGTATTTATAGGGAGCATTAGTTAGAATGAGATCAATTAGGGAGGATTTATTAGGGGACTTCATATTTGGGCGAGTAGGACTGTCCACAATCTGATTAACATTTAAAGAGATACAAAGGTTTTTAAAATCCTCTGACACTGCAGTTAACCAGTCCCAGTTAAAATCTCCAAGTAGCACTATTTCCTTGTAGTCTAGTTACGATAAAATATTTGCTAGCGAAGACAAGGAGTCCTTGACAGCTGAGGGGGGTCTGTAACAACTCACTACCATGACCTGTTGACCCTTTGCCACTTCTATATTTAAGGCTTAAAATTCAAATTGCTTACTGATAGATTTGGAAACTACAGCGGTTACACTGAACTTATTCTTAACATAAATGGCAACGCCACCACCTTTATTAGGCCGGTCGGTACGATACACATTAAAACCATTTAAGGCAATGTCAGAGGCCAAAATAGATTTGTTTAGCCATGTTTCTGATAAAACAATGACGTCAGCGTCAGTTGAGCTCGCCCAGATACGGACAAAATCTAGTTTACCTAACAGACTGCGCACATTCAAGTGGATGAAACCCAACCCAGACCTAGCTTTAAAATTAGCAGGAGTAGCGATCTGACTACTACTACTGGGCGGACCAGGGTTAGGCTGTACATTTCCTGACTGTAAGGGAAACTTCTGTGTAGCTATGCAGTGGGAGTCACCGACTCAGGAAGGAGACCGGTAGAGCAGGAGCTTCGATGTCAAACACTGGAGATTTATTTGGAGTTACGGCCGGAGGATTCACATCACAAGTCACAGCAGCCTATGTGAGACTGCACGGGTGGGTTGCCACGTCAATTCTGGAGCGCCTCTCTCTCGTTAGCCCATTTAAACTGGGTTTCACAGAGAGTAAATCAACATATTGTGATAAGATAGTTTAACACACTGGGCACACTGAGGTCACTTGCGTCCGTCACTTATGGCCTCGCAGATGTCATACCTTGGAGTCCACAAACAACAAGAAGGAAATGTCCCAGTGCACCCCACAACAAAGATCATCTGTGACCTAGTGTTGACCGGTCACAGAATGGAACATAACATTATGGCTGAAGCAGCCTATGTCCTTAAGAGGAGATAAACAGACGTCAGGGTTGGTCCTGTACGTTATATCTAGGAGTCTAGGTCAATAATTTCCCTAACACTGACAGTGATAACACACAAAAAGCCAGGCATCTTTTCCTCTTAATCGACACACATACATGGTCGTCTACTTTAGAATCACCGGAAAAGTCTGCGAGAGTGTGATTAGAGCTTAAGAAGCAGTCCTGAAGAACCATCAATCCGCAGGAAAACAAAAAAACATATTTTGTCGAGCAGATTGTCGGTGACAAGGCAACCGGTAATTGTTTGTGCACACAATCCGAACCTTTGAAGGGGATGCCCACTGCGGGTGGCAGAACAGACCTGAATCCAGTAGACTCCTCAAATGACTAGAGATCTTCTCATAGTCCAAAACAGTTAACAGGCACAGCAGAATCCCGATATGGGCCATTTTCCCAGACCAGCACACAGTATCCGCGATGTTCCTGGAGCAAAATCAGCACAGCAGCAAAGGACAGGCGAAACAGCAGCGTGGAAGCGCTCCGGTCCCTCCGTGGTATCCCCGGGGTGAAAGCAGGCCTCTGCAACAGCAGAACCAGGACCGGTGGAAAGCAGGCCCCAGCCGTGGTGAATCCTCCTCCGCACAGCAGCACACGCCCCAGTGGAAGCAGGCCAAGCCCGAAGCGTGGATCCACTCCGTCTCTCCGCGACGACTCCGGGGTAAAAAACCTCTCCAGTACAGCCGTACTCTACAGATGGGAGCAGGCCTCCGTAGATCGCAGATCGCAGGCAGCAACAGATAGAGCCGCTCCGTCTCTTCGCGACGTCTCCGGGGGAAAAACACCTCAGCACAGCCGTACAGGTGGGAGTAGGCCTCCGCAGATCGCAGACAACTAAAACTGTATTGTTGCAGGAGCTCAGGTCAGAAGATTTTCATGGCCATTTCCTCACTGTAGCTTATGTGCATCTGACAATAAAACCTTTGAATCTTGACTTACACTAAGTAAACGTAGAAATACTTTGGTCTGAAAGTACTCCAACAAGAGTAAAAGTCCCGTATTTAACATGCCTTAAAGAAGCCTATTCTGCTTTGTGTGGTGTTCACTTTCCTGTAGTGTGTTATATAGGTTTGTGTTTCTCTCCCACACAACATTGAAGCATGGAAACATGTCACAGTATATACAAACTTTGAAATGAGCATGATTTTAGTTTTCTAAAGTAGTCCTTTAAAGTCAGAGTGGAAGTAGTTTGGGTCAGTACATCCCATCTCTAACCTCCTCTCAGATCCCTAATAACAATGTTTTAACGGGAGGAGCTTTTTG
>NW_022989952.1:15000-57500 GCF_902827175.1 Gymnodraco acuticeps | reverse complement strand
TTTTTAACTTGTATGTGCTTTAAAGTGCATAAAGGCAAACTAAATTGCATCCTATAGTAATGTCTTTAAAACTGATATGAGTCTGGCTCTCTGTCCTTTACTTTGTAACCCTACATATGTTTGAACGCTGGTCACTTTTGGCTCTCCATTATAAGTCTAACATGATCTAAAAGTAAAAAAACAAACAAAGATATGTCTTCAAATTTGCAAAAATCCTGTAGAAATGTAACATCAGATTATTTGTATGTAACTCTAAGGGAATACTTATACTCTGCAGACTCTCTAGATCAGTGCTTCTCAAAGTGTGGTCCGCGGACCACTGGTGGTCCGTGAGGGCCCCCTAGTGGTCCGTGAGTATATTGGTAACATTTCACATTTGAAATAAATAAATAAATAAAAGTTTTCCGCACTCTCGCGGGAATATCTCCGCAATGGAGCGAGCTTAAGTTTCACTTCCAATTGCATGATATAGCCCAGCGCAACACCTTCATCACACATGTTGCCACTTGTTTGTACCATGTTCAGGCAATTTCTAATCTGTTCTAGAAAAACGATGTGTTTTGGGATATTTTTGGAGTTAGGTGGTCCGCGAGTGTTTTTTTATTGGTTAAGTGGTCCTTGGTATGAAAAAGTTTGAGAAACACTGGTCTAGATATAGGAGGAGATGCTTGTTAACCCCTGTGGAGATAACACCTTAGTAATCAGTCTGTATGGTAGGAATATATATCTGTAAAGTACACAAAGCAGTCTTTATTCCATCCTTGTGGCAGCTTGTCGGCTTCAGAAAGCAGCAGCCGTGACACAAAACACTCGGGGGGTAACTGAGAGTTTGAAGAGGTTAAGCACCTGCTTCAAACTCCTTAAAGGTGAATAAAAGGCATTAGTTTAAAATATATTGAACACAGACACATTAAAGTATGGACAAGTGCAGCTAAGTGAACGTGTGTAGAAGTCCTCAACCATTCAGCATATTTAATCTCTGACATAGTGTTGTTTAACGACACAGATTAAGACCTTTTCCTATTGTGTTATCAATCTCCTTTTTGACCTAAGGACCTCTACAAAACACGCTAAAGCTGGTACAGTAGTTTGCATTTCTTACCCTTTGTAAAGTCCTTTTAATGTAGGAATTCAACACTGACAACGTCTAGGCACCCTCGTCCAATGACAGAATGAATAAAACACATTACAGTGATCTATTTTAGCATCGTTACCATGTTTTTAAGGCCATGTGTGAAGCCATTATTTAAACCAAACACCCACTCAAAGTTGAACCTCTGATATTATAAATCTGCCTTCTTCACATCTGCTCTGAGTTCAGTCCGCCTCTCCCCTCTCTCACACATTTGTACAGATTTCAAAGTCAGTTGTAAGCATGAATGATTGCAGTAGTGTGTGTGTGTGTGTGTGTGTGTGTGTGGCCTTGCATTACTATACTTGTGGGGACCGACATCTGTCTACAGAGTCACGTGTGGGGACTCACCTCCCTTATGGGGACAAAATGGAGGTCCCCATGAGGGGAATCATTAATTTTAGGGTGAAGACTTGGTTAGGTTTAAGGTTAGGATAAGTCTCCGGGAAATGCATGTAAGTCAATGTAATTGTGTGTGTGTGTGTGTGTGTGTGTGTGTGGGTGTGTGTGTGTGTGTGTGGGTGTGTGTGTGTGCACGTTGTAGAGAAGCTCTGATGTGACGGGGTTCATAGTTTAACACAAGCTGGTGTTTTTTTATAATTAAAATGAATGTGTGCATTAATGCCAAACACTGTCGAGTCCTCATCCGAATCAGAATAACGTTTATCGCCAGGTACGTTTACATATACTAGGAATTTGCTTTGGTGTCTGGTGGTGCGAACATAAACAATCGTGAAAAGTAAGTTGCAAAATAAGTATTTTTAAGAAACAATTTAGTATTAAGAAAGGCAAGGCAAGGCAAGGCAAGTTTATTTATATAGCACTTTTCAATACAAAGCAATTCAAAGTGCTTTACAAAAAATGAAAAACATTAAGAAAAAGGTATTTAAAATCAGTCATTAAAAAGAAAAGCTAATAAAATAAACATTAAAAGAAAAAATACATGGATTAGAAAGGATTATAAAGACAAGTATGTACACCACATTGAAATTTAACTATACAAATAACCCTAAAAGCTAACACAACTAAAACACTTAGGAGAATGAATTATATTTTAAAGTGGAGGGCTGTGTGCAAAAATGTCCAAAAAGCAGTCAGAGAGTTGAACATGGCTCACAGAATTAAAAAAAGACAACAAAGAACAAGATGTTGTCATGCCTAAATAATGTAATTGTTTGTTAGGATTCGAAATCTGCCACCTCTAAAAGCTTGAAATGTGGTTAAGCTTAGGCAACTAGAAGTACTTTATTTAGTTTACGGAAAGCCAATATCGGCCTGTCGTCTCTGACATACTGACGTTGTTGGATTAGAAAACAAAACATCATCCGCAACGCACACATATCTCATATTTCCGTTCATTCGTACAGAATCAATTGTTCATTATTGCATGTCTACAAATGCATATATGACTGTGGACAGAGCAGCTACAACGTTAGCTTAGCCTAATCACTTGATCTCCATATAAAAAAACAAACATGCATTTTGAAAGTGTTTTGTCCTGTCGTCTTGCGTACACACTTACATAAGATAAGATAAGATGTTCTACATTGATCCCAAATAGGGGAAACAGTTGCGTTGCAGCAGCATCAAAAACAAGGCATTGCACATAAGTAGAAATAAACAATTATAGGTAATACACACGTTGCAAAAGCAATAATAGCAGTCTGTAGATATTTCGTCATCATTTTGATTTGTGTATTACATTTTAATCACGGCAAAAGCTGGTGATAAGCCCCGCCTCCTTGCAAGTGCAACTACAGTAGTAAACACAACTGATGACACGGTAACACTTCCAGAACATATACCCAAAAATGAGGTTCCTCCAAACCTGATTTTATGTTTGGTATTTGGTGATCCTTTACTAACAACTGTGTTACTCAAATGTACAACATATTGCTGGATGAAAATTGGTTTTATGAAAGTAGAAAGAAAATAGACACCAGCTGTATCATTAAATAACTACATCTGACGGCTGAAGGCACCGCTAAACCCTACGATTGAACACAAATAAATATTAAAGCCATGTCAGAAACTTGTCCAGACATTAAAGGTCCCGTGTCATGGCCATTTCTACTGGTCATGATTCCATTGTTGAGGTCTACTAGAATAGATTCACATTGTGCAATGTTCCAAACTCACATTGGTTTCTCACAGCTTCTCTGTATAGTCTGTGTATTCACTCTCTGTCCTAAACGGCTTGTTGGAGCTCCTGCCCCCCCCCTCCCCATGAGCCCAGTGTGCTCTGATTGGTCTGGACGTTGAGAGGCTCGTTGTTGCGATCTGCTGCGAGGAGAACAAACGAAACTCATCCTGAGCACACACAAACACTCACAGCCGAAGTAAAAACAATAACTTCGTGGCTTGATATCGAGTAAGAAAAAGGTTTATAACGCTGTGAGAATGGGTCTGCGGAGAGCATTTCTCCGCCGTCCCAACTTAGTTGCCCGAAATCGTGGTAGATACCTTGTTTGTTTTAAACATCATAAATACACAAACAACAATGAATACTGACAGGTTGTGTACCCGAATCTCCCGCTGGTCCAAACAAAGTAGGAACAGCATCGTTCTTCAGTGCCCTACGCTGTACATGAATCGCTGAAAGGTTTGTGAAGCTTTGTTTCGTGAAAGGCTGGCAGAGGGTGCGGCCTCTGGGTATCCCCACGTCAGAGTACCCAGGAAGAAAATGAGAAATCTCCAACGAGGCGTTCTGGACTAGACTGTGTTAGAGTTTTACTCGCTACAGGGTGTACTTTGAGGGTTTGTGACTCTGCAGACCGTTTACATGCAGAAAAAGCTGCATAACACAAGGGGACGGGTAACAACCGGAAAAGCATGACATGGGAGCTTTAAAGTGAGTGTCCATCCATTGATTGCTTTGGTTCAGTTCACGCTGTCATATTGAACCACCAGTCAATTGATGAGAAGAAACGTTGCTATTTAATGAGTTTGCCCCGAGTCAGGCTGGACAAAAGCTTTAATGAACCGCTGTCATAGTGCATCTCACTCTACCGTCTAATTAGGGGACGTCCCACCACTGATATCTCTAGAGGAAGAACACCAGTGAACACCAGTCGCTTTCTGCTCTCAGGAGACAGTCCAATTAACATCATAATTAGTGCACAAAATACGACTGAATGATGATTCAAAATCTGGATGCAGGGAAATGCAAAGGGGTCGATTTGTCATATCCAGTATTTCCACGACATATGATTAGATATCCTCTTATCGTGCTAATTGTTAGAGACAGTTTTACTTATGACACACACATTTGGACACTTCCCACGTTACATGTTGATATTTTTCTGTTGGCGGTTTAAACTGAAGAACGGTTTAGACTCTTGAGACAATTTATTCCCAGTTCACACAGATATTAGGCCTAGTTTATACAGCCCTATTAAGCCTGTTGGTGTTTCTATAGGAAGACACAGGTCAGCACTGCAAATCTAACCGTAGGGTGTTAATAATAAGTTGTCTTTAAATTAGAGAGCCACACATTTGGTGATGGCTAGCGACATAGCTAACATTTGATTGCTAGTTTGATGGATGGGTAGCTTAGGTAAGTTGCTAACTAGGTAGATAGCGAACGTTTGCAGCAGGACCTACAGATATAGACAGATATATAGATAGATAGATAGATAACGTTCGCTTGCTAAATAGCTACGATCGCGAGCTTGATAGCTAATGTTTGATAGCTAATGTTTGATAGCTAGCTTGGTAGGTAGGTAGGTAGGTAGGTAGGTAGGTAGGTAGGTAGGTAGGTAGGTAGGTAGGTAGGTAGGTAGGTAGGTAGGTAGGTAGGTAGGTAGGTAGGTAGGTAGGTAGGTAGGTAGGTAGGTAGGTAGGTAGGTAGGTAGGTAGGTAGGTAGGTAGGTAGGTAGGTAGGTAGGTAGGTAGGTAGGTAGGTAGGTAGGTAGGTAGGTAGGTAGGTAGGTAGGTAGGTAGGTAGGTAGGTAGGTAGGTAGGTAGGTAGGTAGGTAGGTAGGTAGGTAGGTAGGTAGGTAGGTAGGTAGGTAGGTAGGTAGGTAGGTAGGTAGGTAGGTAGGTAGGTAGGTAGGTAGGTAGGTAGGTAGGTAGGTAGGTAGGTAGGTAGGTAGGTAGGTAGGTAGGTAGGTAGGTAGGTAGGTAGGTAGGTAGGTAGGTAGGTAGGTAGGTAGGTAGGTAGGTAGGTAGGTAGGTAGGTAGGTAGGTAGGTAGGTAGGTAGGTAGGTAGGTAGGTAGGTAGGTAGGTAGGTAGGTAGGTAGGTAGGTAGGTAGGTAGGTAGGTAGGTAGGTAGGTAGGTAGGTACAGTATGTTTGCAGGCTAAAATAGCACACTGACAGATTAATAGGTTAACTTTTCTTATAACTGTCTCTGCTTCTGGCCGTGAGAGTTATTCTAATCTGTCCACATGAGCTTTAGTCTGACCAGCTCATATGTTTTGGTACTTTTTGTAGCTCCTCATAGTCGTGGCCATTTACAAAAGACACTAAAGAGTCATTCAAAATGTCCTTATATATGAGTTTTTGGACATTTTCATATGTCATCCTGCCAGTCACTAACAAGGGATGGATGTGGTTCTATTAAACCACTGCATAGGCACAGTGTAGCTGTAAATGATATTTAATCAAATATATTGTTTACATTGCTGCTATAGTGCTAAACTGGAAGAGCTAACACATAGGCCTAGACTTTGAACCGGAAGTGGGGAAAGGGACAGGGCTCAACCAGAATCAGAATCAGTGTGTATGGGATGCATACATAAACGTACATAACAATTAAACCAAAAACACAGAGAGAAAACTATTTTAAGAAAACTATTAACATTAACACATATTTAAATATATAGTCAAATATAGCAGTATTTACATTGAATATGGTTGAAATCGTACAATTGAAAAACAAGATATTGTATTGTAGGCATTAATGTAACGCAGAGAGTCTATGATGTGGCTGATAAGGTGTATAATAATGTATAATAATAAGGTGAATATATAAGAAATGAATGAGGGTTATTGAAAGGGAAAAACAAAGACCAACTAACAAAACTTTAATGACTCTTACACACATTTTACTACCTGTGTAGTGTAAGTATGCCCCTTCTTTTCCCCATGCACACCTCCTTTAAAAACGCATTGATTTCCATGAGTGTCCTGGCATGTTGTGCACGCTTTGACTCAGTAAATCGTTCCCAGAAAAAGTATCCATCCCTCAGATCCCTGTGTCAGGGAGCTTCTAATAAATGGGGGTCACCTGACCTCATGCATACATTAGCTCCAGGTTACCTTGACCTCCATTCAGTCCTGAAGGTGCTGTTTACTCACCTGTTATCTCAGCAAGGTGATGATGCAGGTGTTGCAAATGGAGAATAATGAGTTGTTAACAAGCATTCAATGAAAGCTCAGCGAGATATTCTGACAAAGTGACTCTGTAGGTGAGTTCACATTGCAGACTGCTGGAATATCAGATACCGTTGGCTTCCTCTTCTCCTTCTCAGTGTTTTTTTGTTTCAGGCTGAATCAGCGTACGTATTATGGTAATAAGATCACCCATCTGTGAACTGGAGGAATTGTCACAGACTTTTTCTATTCCCTCCTCTTCTGGGGATTGTTAATACCTTTAGTGATACCTTGATGCAATTCATCCAGAGTGGGGAATTCTCACTCGTACGCGTGTAATCGAGTTTGCCTAAGTGAAACTGCAGTCAGATTTCTCAGATGGGATTTGTAATTAGCCGAGATGAACTTTGCTGCCGCTCTGCTTCCTAACAGCCTTGAAATCAGACATATTGGAAACACACAGAGGGAGGATTGATGGGAGACTTTTGTGATGTAATCTAATCTGTTCACACACTAACACACACCTGTAAACAGGAGGCGCAGTGGATTAGTGTGTTGGTGTTTGGATCAGGTTCAAACCCCACTGCAGTCAGCATGTCGTTGTGTCCCTGAAGACACTTCACCCTAAAATGCTCCTGTGGGGATTGTCCACAGTATTGAGAATGTAAGTCGCTTTGGATAAAAGCGTCTAACAAGTCAAATGTAATGTAATGTAAACACATGCATTCAAGGACAGGTGGATGTGAACAACTAACACATGCACAGCTGGGTTGGGAGGGTTAATTAAAAAAAAAGAATTCAATTGCTAGTGCTACTGCTACCTACTGTAACAAAATGTCACCTAAAGCAAATATCATTAAGAAGTGTTTACTGAAGTGTATTGTGTAAGACAACAGAACAATGTAAACAAAATGAAAGTGAGATATTTTTGTAAAAAGTGAGATATTTTTGTAAAAAGTGAGATTTTTGGGGGGAAAATGAGATTTGAGTATTTACAAAAAGTGATAATAAAAAATATGAAAAAAAGTCAGAATTGGAGAAAACATTCTGACTTTTTTTAAAAGCATGACTTTTGAAAAACAAAGTCTGGATTTTATGCAAGTAGTATATTCTCACTTAAAGTATTATCCCACAGAACAGAACAGCTGACAGAGAAGAGATAACGTCTGATCTTTTACAACAAACATATGATCTTTTTAGGTTTTTGCTAACACTGTAATCCTGATAATAATCCACCATTTTAGAAATGTATCAGTAATCTGATATTTTTAAATTGTATTCTTAATCCTGCTTCTTCTAAAGCCTGTTCATATCAAGTTTCAAGGCTTTATTGTCATCTGCACATTAGCTACAGTGTAGATATGTCAATGAACAACTTACGTTGCAGGCTCCTCCAACAGAGCAACATATATATAGGACATCATTGCTGCTGACTCTGGCCGCCTCAGCATCCTCATCCTCCTGGACCTCTCTACAGCGTTTGACACCATCTCCCACACCATCCTACTCACCCGCCTCTCTGACCTCCTAGGTGTCACTGGCACATAGGGTTGCAAAATTCCGGGAATTTTCAAAGATGGAAACTTTCAATGGGAATAAACGGGGAATTTTCTAAATTGAAGGTTGGCTCTTCATAGGGAACTTAAATATAGTTGGGGAAAGTATATTTTAGCATAATCTTGACTAAAACAAACAGATGCCATTCAAGTACACTTGAATATCCATGCCATAGCACACTGCTTACTGCATGGCTATTGAGACCACACAAAGGTTCGCAACAGGCTCACAAATGTGAGAGTGGAAAAACTGGTTGGCATTCGGGGAAAACTTAAGGCTCTCTGAGCCGGACGAACACAGAGCCATCCTCAACAAGGCTGGACAGTGACACTGCAGAGGAAGAGGAAGAGTGTGATGTTGATGAGGCCCAGGAAGAGCCCGTTGACTGAAAGGGTTTAGCAACAATTAAGAGGATCGCTTGAAGGAAGATTTGCTTTTGTTTAATGGGACTTTTTGGAGGGAGAAGGGCTCTTTTCATTTAACATTTAGAATGGGATTTTTGGAGTGAGTGGGGGTTGGATGAGTAACATTTAACTCAACATTCCTGTTTTCGTTCTTCAATGAAACAAATAATTGTTCAATAAAATAATTAAAACTTGTTCTGTTCTACTTAAAAAAACTTAACTTCCCATGGAAACTTTCCGGAAACTTTCCGCCCCTTTGCAACCCTACTGGCACAGCCCTGTCCTGGTTCACATCCTACCTCCATAACAGGGAACAGTTTGTAACCATTAATGGCTCAAATTCACCCCCGGCCCCAGCCAATCACGGTGTACCCCAGGGCTCTGTGCTTGGCCGTGATGTCATCCGACATCATGGACTCAATTTCCACTGTTACGCTGATGATACCCAACTGTATCTCAGCACTACTCCATCCTCCCAGCTCCCCCCCCAGTCTCTCATTAACTGCCTGCACGACATAAAAACCTGGATGTCGTCCAACTATCTCAACCTCAACAGCAGGAAAACAGAGCTCATGGTTGTGGCACCCAAGGCGCTGCTCCGGAAGGTTGGTGACTTCATCCTCGAGGTTGACGACTGCTCTCCATCTCCTGAAGCCTGCAACCTGGGTGTCCTCCTCGACTCCACCCTTTCCCTCCACTCCCATGTCAAGTCTGTGACCAAATCGGCCTTTTTCCATCTCAGGAACATTGCCAGACTCCGACCGTCACTCTCGGAGTCGGTTGCAGAAACCCTAGTCCATGCTTTCGTCACCTCCCGCTTGGACTACTGCAATGGTGTCCTGTTTGGGGTCCCAAAAAAACCTGGACAGGCTCCAGTATGTCCAAAACTGTGCTGCTAGGTTACTCACACATACAAAGCCGTGGCAGCACATCACCCCCACCCTCATCCACCTCCACTGGCTGCCGGTCAAGTCCCGCATCACTCACAAAGTCTTCCTCCTCACCTACAAGTCCCTCCATGCCCATGCCCCTCAGAACCTATCGGACATCCTTCGTCCGCATGCCCCACCCCGGAACCTGCGGTCTTCACACTCTGGCCTGCATACCACCCCCCACACCAACCTGCAAACCTTCGGGGACAGAGCATTCAGTGTGGCTGCCCCCACCCTCTGGAACGCTCTCCCTGTGGAGATCCACAACATCCCCACGCTTGACGCCTTCAAAAGGGCCCTCAAGTCCCAACTGTGTGCTAAGGCCTTTGGCCCCTAATTGATTTGTTGTTTTGTCTGTCTGACTGTTTGTCTGACTACCTTTTGTTATGTATGTTTCTACTCCTGTTCTTCTGTAAAGGGACCTTGGGTCTCATGAAAGGCGCTATATAAATCCAAGCTATTATTATTATTATAGAGCAAATAAAACAGATAAAATAGTGCAAGAACATAGTCATAGTCCTAAACATTTAATTAAATGGCTATAGTTATGTCTATAATGTATAAATGGCTATCATTTAATTAAAAGACAGTTTGCAGGATCAAACCATTAAATTATAGCCATTTGATTACATGTTTATGACTCTGACTCTATGTTTTGAGATGTGCAAGTAAATACAAATCAAATATAAATAGTGCATTATGTGTATCGGATGCATTGGGAGGCAAACACACACACATATGCACACACTCCCCATTAAAAAACCCAAACACTGAAGCCTTATGGGATAAACAAGAAGCAGCCAGTGTGCCTTTGAGCGAGGGAGGAAGATGTTAGGAGGAAAATATCGTCTTTGATCTGATGATATCTGCGGCTCGGGCTAAGTTGCCATGAAGGATGAACAAAACAAGAGTGTTTGTCAAACATGATTCTGCTTTCGTCTCGGTGACGCTCCGGGACTGTACAAGCTGAGAGGAAGGTGGTAACTTCACATCTTTATCTGCAGTGTGACATAAAGGTTCTCTGCTTTGTTGAAAAAGCTCTTTACAGAATCTCTGCTGACGGATCAGTGTTAGACAGCAGCAGATTACCTGTTACACCTGGAGGGTTTGATATTATAATGAAGCATTTGTACAGTGTTTGAGAGACTCTCCTCTGCTGCCTCTCAGCCTCTGACTGATGCAGTTATTGAATACACTGATGCAGGAATGTCTTGAGTAACTGAAAAGAGCCATCCTGCATAATACCTATTTTTACTTTTGATAATATAACATTTTGATGATAAACACTGTTCATTCATAAGCCTGAGCTTTTTCAGAATTCTGATTTTTGTTTTCTGACTTTCTTCATACTGTAATCCTGACTTTTTCTTCATAATCCTGACTTTTTTCAGATTTGTATTTTTTCCCAAATTGTTTTCAAAATTCTGACTTTTTTTTCGAATTTCCTCAGAATTCCGTTTTTTTTGTTTTATAACTATTTCCAAAATTCTTGCCCTTTTTTTAAAGTCAGACCATTTTCTGAAATCCGCATTTTTCCTCAAAACTCTGACTTTAACTACGATTCTGTGAAAAGAGCCATCCTGCATAATACCTATTTTTACTTTTGATAATATAACATTTTGATGATATAAACACTGTTCATTCGTAAGCCTGAGCTTTTTCAGAATTGTGATTTTTGATTTCTGACTTTCTTCATAATCCTGATTTATTTTTCATAATCCTGACTTTTTTCAGAATGTTCTCAGATTTGTATTTTTTCGCAAATTGTTTTCAAAATTCTGACTTTTTTTCGAATTTCCTCCGATTTGCGTTTTTTTTTGTTTTATAACTTTTTTCAAAATTCTTACCCTTCTTTTAAAGTCAGAACATTTTCTGAAATCCGCATTTTTCCTCAAAATTCAGACTTTAACAACTAACTACGATTCTGTGAAAAGAGCCATTGTGCATGTTACGTTCCCTTCTAAATCTAGGGGGTACAAAGGGAAGTAACAACACACAAGGATGACCAAGCACGACAAAAAAGGAGAGAAAACCGATCTCTGAGTAACGAACAAGTCGTTTAATGAACAAGACAGGAACAGGGGCTCACCAGCCCACTTGCACAGAATACTACAGCATCGATATATCACGGAGCTCCCCTCCTATCAATCGGCAAGACACAGGTCTGCACACATGCAGCCAGAGGAGGAAAAAAGGAGACCCCACTGCAGTCTTCCTCCGGTCCTATATGGAGGCCCTGATTTGGAATTAGGAGCACCTGGGGAGAGGCTACACCTGGGGACAATCAGGCTGCATCTGGGGAGAGGCTGCACCTGGGGAGAGGCTGCACCTGGGGAGTCAGAGGGAGAGAGAGAAAAACACACACACGACCACACAAACACTACGGCACGTAACAGTGCATAATGCGTATTTTTACTTTTGATAATATAACACCATTTCAATGATATATAGACATTGTTAACAATATTAAATAGCAACATGGTCAACCTTCATTACAGTGTAGGGGTCTCAAATGTTGTATTTAAATTCCAAATGGACTAAAACAGAACCTCCTAAACGCATTGCTGTCGTATCTCACAGAAATCTTACCTACTTGCACGTCAAAAGAGAAGAGCAACTCCAGCCTGGACAAACACACACACAAGCAGCGGAGTTTCTTTGTGTGTGTCGCTGGTTGCCAAATTTGCAGTGAAACACAACACATTCCCCTCTTGCATGTACAGTAGCCTAACCCTGTAGCAATTCAAGAAAAAGCTGCATGTATATTTAAAAGATATTTAATTCTGATGACTTCATGCTTTGCATTGTAGTCTGATGGACCAACAACTATGAATACATCCCAGTGTGTGAAAAAACATCCACTTTCACAAGCTTTGTCTGCCTGGGTCTGTTTTAACCTGAGCTGTCCTTGGATGCATCCCATACACACACACACGTCACACACACACACACACACACACACACACACCTGGAACACCCTGCAGGTTTAGCACTCAGCAGTCACGCGGATTAACTTAAAAAATATCCTCTCACCCCGTTATCCTCTCATGGCCTCAGAGCTTCTGTTTCTCTCTCTTCCCCGTTCCCTTCCTCCCCTCCTCGTCGTTCCCTTCATCCCTTCCTCCCCTCCTCATTCCCTTCCTCCCCTCCTCGTTGTTCCCTTCCTCCTCTCCTCGTTGATCCCTTCCTCCCTTCTTTGTTCCCTTCCTCCCCTCCTCGTCGTTCCCTTCCTCCCTTCCTCCCCTCCTCATTCCCTTCCTCGCCTCCTCGTTGTTCCCTTCCTCCCTTCCTCCCCTCCTCATTCCCTTCCTCGCCTCCTCGTCGTTCCCTTCCTCCCTTCCTCCCCTCCTCATTCCCTTCCTCCCCTCCTCGTTGTTCCCTTCCTCCTCTCCTCGTTGATCCCTTCCTCCCTTCTTTGTTCCCTTCCTCCCCTCCTAGTCGTTCCCTTCCTCCCCTCCTCGTCGTTCCCTTCCTCCCTTCCTCCCCTCCTCATTCCCTTCCTCCCCTCCTCGTTGTTCCCTTGCTCCTCTCCTCGTTGTTCCCTTCCTCCCTTCCTTGTTCCCTTCCTCCCCTCCTCGTTGTTCCCTTCCTGCCCCATCAGGAGGGAGAGACAAGGTGACCCAGTGTGACTCCCGCTGTCCGTCCAGATGTTGAATCACTGATCGTCGGCCATTGTGTCTCTCTGACAAAGCTTTCAGAAATGATTAAGGCTCTGATAGAACACGCTGATTTAGAGGCGGCCTCATGCTCTATTGATCCAACGCTAGTATGTCTAAGTAAATGTCATTGTGACACAGTTATAAAACCTTTATGTGCGGTACACACACGTGCTGTTGTTGTCCTTGCTTAAAGGTCTTTGAGCAAATCCTCCTCCACTGTAGTGTCATTTATCTAGCTGACTCAAGGACATCGGCTCGCATGTTTTTACTTTCATAACTCTGATTCATGTTTTCATTAAAAAAATTAGACACAGTAAAAGTTTTATTTGGAATTGGCCTCCTTACAAAAATAAACCATACATTGAAATCCCAACAAAGAACTTTATTACTAACACATGCAACCAAAGGGATTATTTGACCGCCTTTTGACACCAGCAGTAATGTTGTTGTGTCTCCGTATAGATTAGTTTTATCCGTGTTTATGTGTTTTTCCTCACCTCCCTTTCTCTATCTTTCTGTCCCTAGACAACCTGTTAATTGATTACCAGTTCACCTTCAGTTTGCTTCAGGAAGACGACCGTCACTACACCAGCATCAACTTCATGGCTACACCTGAACAGGTAACACAGCAGGGCATTGGTACCTATCATTTTCAATGTTTGTTTGTACTTGTATGACATTTTCTTAATCATTTTTTTTCCAGATCTTTTTTACCTCAGTATTCTGACTTAAAAAAAAATAATTGTGACTCTGTTGCTAATATTATGAAATGTTTCTAAATCAGATTTTAAGCTAGAATTCTTTTTTTTTCTTTCTGACTTTCTTTTAAAAAATGTACTTTTTTCAAAATTCTGACTTTTTTTAAATATAGATTTTAAGGTTAGAATTCTTTTTTCTGACTTTATTTTCCAACAAAATTGACTTTTTTCTCAAAACTCTGACTGTATTCAGATTTCAGAATTTTTCAGAATTCTGAAATTTTTCGACTTTTTTTTCAAAATTCGGACTTTTTTTCAGAATTCAGACTTTTTTCAAAATTCGGACATTTTTTCTAAAATTCAGACTTTTTTCTAAAATTTGGACTTTTTTCTGAAAATGCTGATTTTTTTTTTTATAAATCCGACTTTTTCAGACAATTCTGACTTTTTTTTAAACTTCTGACTTTTTTTGAAATTCTGACTTTTTTTTCAAAAGTCTGACTTTTTTTCATGACTAAAGGAAAATTCACTTCTGATAAAAAATGGTACATACCCTCTTACATGTACGTTAAAGAACTACATACTGTATACATGACATGTCAAATGAAAGCCTCTAACTTCTTGTTACATTCAATCCAGGGTACAACAGTAAGTATTTCCTAACAGATACGTCTCAGTATCAAACATTTATGACGCAATAATTACATTACATTTAGCTGACGCTTTTATCCAAAGCGACTTACAATAAGTGCGTTCGACCAACAAAATACAACCTTGAAGAAAACAGAATCATAAAGTACATCAGGTTTCATAGAGCCAAACATTTCAAGTGCTACTCAACTGGCTTAGGTAAGCCAGTCCTTTATTAGTATATAAGTGCTTCGTTAATAGTTCTATCGCTCGAAGTGGAGTCGAAAGAGATGAGTTTTCAGTCTGGAAGGTGTGTAAGCTATCTGCTGTCCTAATGTCAATGGGGAGCTCATTCCACCATCTTGGAGCCAGGATAGCAAACCCACGTGTTTTTGCTGATGGGAACTTGGGTCCCCCTCGCAGCGAGGGTGCAGCGAGTCGTTTGGCTGATGCAGAGCAGAGTGCACGCGCTGGGGTGTACGGTTTAACCATGTCCTGGATGTAGGAAGGGCCAGATCCATTCGCAGCATGGTAAGCAAGTACCAGTGTCTTGAAGTGGATTCTAGCAGTTACCGGAAGCCAGTGAAGGGAGCGGAGGAGCGGAGTGGTGTGGGAGAATTTAGGAAGGTTGAAGACCAGACGAGCCGCTGCATTCTGGATGAGCTGCAGAGGTCGGATGGCACATGCAGGTAGACCAGCCAGGAGGGAGTTGCAGTAGTCTAGGCGTGAGATGACGAGAGCCTGGACCAGAACCTGAGTCGCTTTCTGTGTCAGCTGGGGACGCATCCTCCTGATGTTGTAAAGCGTGTATCTGCAGCAGCGGGTTGTAGCAGCGATGTTTGCAGTGAAGGACAGGTTGTTATCTAGGGTCACACCCAGATTCCTTGCAGTCTGAGTCGGGGAAACAACTGAGGTGCCGATGTTGATTGTTAGGTCAAGAGTGGGACAATCTTTTCCCGGAAGGAAAAGCAGCTCAGTCTTGTCAAGGTTGAGCTTGAGGTGATGAGCAGACATCCACTGAGAGATGTCAGCTAGACAAGCAGAGATGCGTGCAACGACCTGGGTCTCTGAGCGGGGAAAGGACAGAATTAGTTGGGTGTCATCAGCGTAGCAGTGGTAAGAAAAACCATGCGGGTTAATGACTGATCCGAGCGAGTTTGTGTACAAGGAGAAGAGGAGGGGACCAAGAACAGAGCCCTGAGGGACCCCTGTAGTTAATTGACAAGGGTCGGACTCGGACCCTCTCCAAGTAA
This sequence comes from Gymnodraco acuticeps, assembly GCF_902827175.1. Classification (NCBI taxonomy): domain Eukaryota; kingdom Metazoa; phylum Chordata; class Actinopteri; order Perciformes; family Bathydraconidae; genus Gymnodraco; species Gymnodraco acuticeps. Next base: position 41,919 of record NW_022989952.1, on the reverse strand, counting down.
CCCTGTAGGTGCGGTCTTTGAGGTATGAGGTGAGGAGGGAAAGTGCAGAGCCTGAAACTCCAAGTTCTTGGAGAGTGTGAAGGAGGATCTGATGGTTCACCGTGTCGAATGCAGCAGACAGGTCCAAAAGGATGATGACAGAGGAGAGGGAGGCTGCTTTAGCCGTGTGCAGTTCCTCAGTGACAGCAAGGAGAGCAGTTTCTGTGGAGTGACCTGCCTTGAAACCAGACTGGTGCGGATCCAGAAGGTTTTTCTGATGGAGATAACAGGAGAGTTGTTTAAAGACAGCGCGTTCAAGTGATTTAGACAGGAACGGGAGGAGAGAGACAGGCCTGTAGTTTATAACATCAGACGGGTTGAGAGTGGGTTTCTTTAGGAGAGGGTTTACTCTTGCCTCCTTGAGACTGTTTGGAAAGTGACCAGAAGTTAGAGAAGTGTTGATGAAATGGGTGAGAAACGGTAGAATATCAGGAGCGATAGTCTGAAGGAGGTTTGAAGGGATAGGGTCCAGAGGACAGGTGGTAGGGCGGGCAGAGGTAATGAGGGTAAGAACCTCACTTGGAGAGAGAGGGGAAAAGGAGGTTAGTGTGTGGGTGGAAGGAGGGTCTGGTGACCCAGCGGTGAGTAAAGGTGAGTCAGAAAAAGAAGAGCGAATATCATCAACCTTTTTTTCAAAGTGGGTAACAAAGTCGCTTGACAGAAGTGAGGAGGGGGGAGGAGCTTTGGGAGGGTCCAGGAGGGAGGAGAAGATGGAAAATAGTTTTTTAGGATTGGAATAGGAAGCTTGGATCTTATCTTGAAAGAAAGTGCTTTTTGCCTGAGAGATCGAAGCAGAGAAAGAGGAGAGGAGAGCCTGATAGGTTAGGAGGTCGTCACGGTGTTTGGATTTCCACCGTTTCCGCTCTGCTGCCCTAAGGACGGTTCTATTAGCACGCAGTGCATCATTTAGCCAGGGAGCAGGAGGGGACTGACGAGCCTGCCGAGATGTGAGAGGACAGAGAGAGTCCAGAGAGGATGAGAGAGTAGAGAGGAGAGTTTCTGCAGCAGAGTTTGGAGGCAGGAGTTGGAACGAGTCAGAGGAAGGGAGGGCTGAGAGCCAAACATCGAGCAACAAATGGTTGTTTTTTCATAGTTTTAAAGGTTTTGTTGCAATACTTAGATGCACAGAGACATGATCACAGGACACCAAGGCCTGTACATGTAGCAGGACATCATGTGTTCACACAAAGTTTGCTAATGTAAGATGTAGAAGTGTTTTTTGTGTAATCTGCTGTCAACACTAAGAGACATCTACATTCTCAAGATGTGTCTGGCCTGTTTTCCCTCCTCTGAGCCCGAAGGTGTGTGCAGATGCAACTCAGAGTTGAATTTCGGGGCAGCATTGCAGACAAAATCAATCGAACGGTGCCAAGAGGGGTCAATAGATTCAGAAACGCTCCAAGGTGATACGAGTGGAAGCGGAGACGGAGAAGCTAAAGTTAAAAATGTGTTTGCAGAGAAATCCCCCGCTGGGCTTCGTGAATACACGAGAAACTGCAGAAAAGGTCTGGAGGAAAACAAGTTAAACTGTGTATACTGTCAGGAAGTTGTCCATCAGCTAAGAACTCAATACAGCGGTCAATACAAATAAGACAGAACGAATTATCTTTGAGTCTGAATGTATCTCAAGCCTTTTTTTCCCTGTGTCCAACTTTAATCCACTCTTCATGCAGCTCAGTGATACCCCAATGCTAAGCATCTTTTGACGTCCATCTAATTGAATCTAATCATGATTCCTGTAGCACACAACAGATGCACCAAAGACAGAAAATAGTTAGAAAATAGGTAAAGATGTTACAGTGTGTGTGAGTTTACGTAGAGTGCCAGTGACGCTCCTAAAACCCAGAAGTAAACTCCTTCCGGTTCCTTCGACAAAAACGCAATGTGATTTCTCCATAGGATTTTGGAAAATAGCTGGAAATAAGGTCTGTGTTTGAAACACATTTAAGAGACGGGACACGTTTTGTTCAGTCGGATAATCTCCACATGTCTATCCTACTTTTATCATTTTCTAATCATAAATCTAGTCGCCAGAAGCAAAATGCTAACGTTATGCTATAAAGGAACTACAGCCGGCTTCAACGTCACGCCAACTTCAGATCCATATTCAAACACACAGACTCTAAATGGAACGAGTTGAAGCGTTTGTTTGAACAGTCTGCAGGAGGCAGGGACTTGCTTTCAAGCAGAACAGAAACTAACTTAGAGGAGTGTTCACGTGTTCGGCGTAATGACGTACAACGTCCTGGACAACTTCTGTAGTCCTATTCATCGACTTGGTAACAACCATCGATTTTCAGACACGTTGTTATGAACCCACTAGGGATGAGGAAGGCAACACACACCAGAATGGAATTGGTAATTAATTATAATAGGGTTTAATGGGATAACAAACAGGTGTACAACAAAAGGAGGGCAAATATAGCCTAAGCCAAACTAAAGTAACAGGAGGACTCTAAAGGTGAGCCTAAATCCACACCTGACTACTAATCACTGCTAATGGGAGAGGTCGCAGGGAAATGCAGCTACACAGGGAAACCAAAACACGCTACTCTAACACATATCTAAACACACTACTCTAAACACCTATAACACACAACACTAACCACGGATCACACAAGTTCTGACAGTCTAACGTGTCCACGACACAGGAGCAAAAAGAGTGAGGCGTCTGACCGCAGCAGAGCCTCCCGAGTGATAGGTGCCCCCAGGCTTTGTAGTCATCTCCGGAAGGTGTGCGCTGGGGCTGCACGGGGATTGGAGTGCGTCGGGCCCGGCGTGCTCCAATCAGTGTCCTCGGAGGCGGACCAGGAGATGGCAGCCAATGACGTTGGGGCAACTACACAGCTCATTTACATATATATACAGAAAACAGAATTACAAGGACCGGAGAGGCGACAGCCGTCAACTCTTCAGAAATCACCAGCGGGGTCACTGCTGATGGATTTAATGTCGTAGAACAAAACGTGATCCGTCTCTTCAATGTGTCTCAACCACGGACCTTATTTCCAGATATTCTCCTAAACCCTACGGAGAGATTGCGTTGCTTTTTGGCGAAGGAACCGGAAGTGGTAAAAATGCTAACTTACTTCCGGGTTTTAGGATGCGTCACTGCGGCACTCTATTGTGTGTTACTTTGACTCTTCGGTTTGTAAACAATTCATTGTATTTGGGATCGGTCGGGCTCCATACTAAAGCTCATATTAACAGTTAATAATAACTTTTGTTGGCCTACTTTTGGTTTTCCTTTGTCCAACTTTGATCCACTCTTCATCCAGTTCAGTGATCCGACCCTACGTGTGTTTGTGTCTCTTTTTTAGGCAAACAAGAACCTCGACATGTCCATCAACGCCTCCAACAACTTTAACCTCAACATCACCTGGTCCCTAAGCTCAACAGGTAGAAGACATATTGTATTTATACTTACACCTGCTTTATATTTTATTTAACCCTTGTGTTGTGTTCGAAAGCTGTTACAGTTTTTTTATCAATTTTGACCCATGATTTATCTCAGTCCAAAACTCAAAAAAATAATGACTATCATCCAATATTGTTTTAACTACATCATAACTAACTTATTATGCATTCATAACCGTACAATCCTGTTGTAATTTAATGTTATGGCCCCAAAAAACATTACACCACATATTTAAGTAAAACATGTGATTCAATTCACTCATTATAATTCCTATAGTGAAGACAGTGGATCATTACGTTATCTGACTATAATAGACTAATATTAGAATACAATCTCCCCCAAAAAGTTTTTAATTATTGTTACAGTGGATGAAGGGGGGGGAGGGGTGTCTAAAGTCAAAGATGAATCTTGATTGGGCCCAATTTGACCCTGAGTCACCCAAAACAATTCTGCTGGGTCTCCCCCGACCCCAACACCAAATTATACACTTTTTTTTTTAGAGACCTTCAGACTTGGCTAAAATTATCAAAATCTGTTTTGTAGTGTTTATATAGCTGCTGTGGAATATATCATGAAGCCTCGTTCCCATAAAAATAACTAGAGCGCAAACATTTCTCAAATTGGGATCAATAAAGTTATTTTCTTATCTTAAACATACAGTATGGCAAAAGTAAGTGATTTGACTTATTTCGGCTGATTAGACTATGGCCTTTGTTGGCTTGTCTGCAATTAATTAATCATTGGGTTGATTAATGTGCTAATTATTTTCTTCAGCAGCCCCAAAAAGGTCAGGTTTGTACTGTTGTGTAATAAACAGTTGATCACTGGAAAGTTAAAAGTTCACTATCGCATAAAAAGGAACAAAGCTTTAAACGAAAATAAGCTGGTACCATGTTTAGCATCTTATTGATCACTTATCAAAGAAGTTGCATGTTAAGAATCATTTCAGCTCTAATTGACGTCCATCTAAGGCAGGGGGGTCAAACTCAAATACACAGTGGGCCAAAATTTAAAAAATGGGTACTAGTCGAGGGCTGGACTGGTTCAATGTTCATTGCAGAACTTATTGAAATGAACTTATTGCACATATTAAACCTGGAACTAACAAAGCTTAAATTATTGCCTATAAAAACAACATTGAACATTAACGGGGACCTATCATGCAAAATGCACTTTTGTACGTCTTTTATACATGAATGTGTGTCCCCGGTGTGTCAGGGAACTCAACCCTCTCTCTTTTCCTCCGTACCCAAATCTCTAAAACCGGGGCTGCAACGGAGCTGATTATTATTTCAATTTTTCTGAGAAAAGGGGTGCTCCGCCTATATGGGCAACTCTCCAGCTATCAGGGGAATGAGAGACCGCTCGAAAGCGCTGGAGACGCTGTAGTACATATGCCAGGCCTGTAGGTGGCGCTGTAGTCTGCCACAGAAGCAGAATCAGCCCTTGCAAAAACAGGGCTGGAAAAGAGCAAATAGAGCGAAATGAGGCATGGCTAACATGATCTGTTTGGTATTTTGAAAAAAAAACTTCACAGACGTGTTTTATATAGGTATGGCCCTACAATATATGTTTCAAATATAGCATGATAGGTCCACTTTAAATAATCAGTTGCATTCATTTCGTATGGCTCTATCTGCAGCTTTTCTTATGAGTACATTTCCCCACAGGCCAACAACAGCTTCAACAAAACTATTCCCCTCAAAGAGAAAACCAAACATGCCCTGTTGTCCTGAGAGAAAGTGCAGAAGGAAGCATCCATTAAACTCAGTGTGCTGCTCTGTGATGCTAGCTCAGATACTTGGCATCTCATCTTGGGTGCAAGGTCATCAATGTTTGGGCTCAGGCTCTGAGCGGAGGAGACCCTCAGGATGGAGTGAAGGTGTGAGAGCAATATACCGGAGGGTCAGATCTAATAGGAATTAGAAATGATCCTGCGGGCCGAAATTAAATCCACCACGGGCCTGATTTGGCCCCCGGGCCTTGGGTTTGACACATGTGCTCTAATGTGCCACACAATGTCTATCATGATTCCTGTAGCAAACAACAGAAAGATAGTTTACAATAGTTTTGATCTGCTAATATTCAGTATAGCGCAAACACTATACATCTAAGTAGCTCGGTAAACATGTTACAGGTATGTTCACCTCAGCAAATTGCATGTGTGTGAGTTTACATTGAAGGCAGTGGATATTTTGACGTGTGTTTATTTTTAACTCTTCAGTTTGTAAACAATGAATTTGTGATTGGTCGGTCTCCATACTAAAGCCTGTGTTAAAAGTGAATAGAAACTCTTCTGCCTGGAGGGTAGACAAAGGTCCACAGCGTTGAGATTTAGAAACACAAGTTAAGTTCAAAGTAACAAAAAAAGCTGGAACCATGTTCAGCATCTGTTTCTTGGAAATTGAAGCCAGTGTATTTTTGGACGTGTGTTACTTTAACTCTTTGTTTTGTAAACAATGAATTGTATTTGGGATCGCTCGGGCTCCATACCAAAGCTCATGTTAACAGTTAATAATAACTCTTACTGCCAGCAGGGTAGACAAAGGTCCACAACGTTGAGATTCATAAAAACAAGTTGAGTTAGAGACCAAAGCAATTACCTGTCTGTGTGCTATATAGCTAGCTATTGTTAGCTAACATAAGCTATGTCTAACTACCGAAGTAATTTGCTAATAGTTTAAATAATGCATGATATCTAGATTATGCTTCCTCCCTCATTTCAGTAAAGATCTAACATCTACTGGTCTCTTTGAGCCAAGTGGATAAAGAACATTTGAAGCCAATATTCCCTTTAAATTAATCTTCATAACAGGGCAGTTTTCTGGCATTTCATTTCCGTCTAATGAATCTGAAAGTAAGCGGTTATATAAAATGTAATTGTATGAAGAAATCTCACACTATCTTTTATTGTTGGCTGCAGTCTTTTAAACCCCTGTCACACTGTCCCGAAATTGACACCCGATGGACATACGAATATGGAATTGTGAATTTCGCACGATGATGGCCCGAACCACACACGAAGGCAACATTTACATTACATTTAAGACATACAACTGCAACGAAAGTACCAAAAACAATTATGTTACAGTACTATGATACTGTACTGATATCTTCAGACTTTGTTCTTTACTTTATCCGTCGTTATATGTAGAAAATATTACGTTTTCTCCGTAATGTTGTTTCCATAACAACAACAACTTCCTGTCAACTGTCCTTCAAAATAATATATGATATCCTTTTTAGTTTCACAGAACACAAATTGGGTTATTTACATAATATGTTTGCATGATTTTGTTGAGCAATAAAAAACCCGATGGACACACGATAAAGGAAATGTTCAAATTCGGCTGTGATCGTAGCAACATCGGGCCATTCGTGAGGGCATCTAAGCCATCGTATGACCGCCGGTGGAGTTTCTCAGGCTCCGGCAGCAACTTCGTGAGCGGTGGCAAAATCTTCGGCATGCCAAAAAATTGCCGAAGGACCTTGAGAAGGTTCATTTTCGTGTTGAATTCGTGTGTCAATTTTGCCCTTCGTAAGGCCATCGTGAGGGCATCTTGTTATCATCGGTGCCATCGGGCATTCGCGTCGATCAGAGTGAGGGCGAATGCACCGATGATAACACGAAGATGACACGATTTGACAAGATGCCCTCACGAGTGCCTTACGAAGTTGCCGCTCACAAAGTTGCTGCCGGAGCCTGAGAAACTCCACCGGCGGTCATACGATGCTTAGATGCCCTCACGAATGGCCCGATGTTGCTACGATCACAGCCGAATTTGAACATTTCCTTTATCGTGTGTCCATCGGATGTCAATTTTGGGACAGTGTGACAGGGGCTTAAGAGAAGCGGTCAGATCTACTTCCTGTTCGCCTCCTGGGGAATCAGAAGCTATTTAGAAATGTCTGGCATGAGGGCTGTTTTATACATCTTCCCCTTCTGATTGCAATTAAGATAAAAGCACTCTGCTTTCAACACGCAATGTCTTTGGGCCTGTGTGTCTGTTCGTGTGTGTGAGAGTGTGTGTGTGTGAGAGTGTGTGAGAGTGTGTGTGTGTGAAAGTGTTTCAAGCAGGAGGTGGAAATATGTGTTATTCACTTTGTCAGAAAAAGTCAAGCATTACACAGAAACTGCTGAAGGAAACTAAAGTCAGACCACTTCAGCACTGGGGGAAATGTTAAAAGCCCACTCTGAGTTACTGCCAGGTGTCAACAAAACATTGTTTGTGTGAGATGAACGGCACATCGTCGACATTTACAAAATCTAGGCTGTTTCCACTGCAACCACTTTCTGTGTGAAAATATCTTTACAAGGACGCTGACGGTGAAAGAAGCTCTGCTCATTGTGATGCTCTCTCATGGCTAAAGGTTTACAATAAAGTTGTTTTTCTTGCTTTATTATTGCTACATATTCAATGCAACATCAGAGTGGTGCAAAAACAAAGCCAGGTAACAACTTCCAGTTACCTCGCCTCAAAGTCAACAGATACTAGCTTGAAATAAGGTCTGTGGTTATAACAAGCTAAAGATAAGTTAGCGCTTTGTTTTATGCCAAAATACGTCCGTAAATAACCCACTGGTGAATTAAAAAATGATGGTCGTTAACCAGTGTCTAAATGAGACGACTAAACGTCATCATGCCCATTATTAGCCTCCTTTAGCTTAGCGGTGGTGAGGTGAAGTCATGTGACCGTGCTGTAGTTCCTTTATAGCCCAACATTAGCCGCCTTTAGCTTAGGCGGTGGTGAGGTGAAGTCATGTGACCGTGCTGTAGTTCCTTTATAGCCCAACATTAGCCGCCTTTAGCTTAGCGGTGGTGACGTGAAGTCATGTGACCGTGCTGTAGTTCCTTTATAGCCCAACATTAGCCGCCTTTAGCTTAGCGGTGGTGACGTGAAGTCATGTGACCGTGCTGTAGTTCCTTTATAGCCCAACATTAGCCGCCTTTAGCTTAGCGGTGGTGACGTGAAGTCATGTGACCGTGCTGTAGTTCCTTTATAGCCCAACATTAGCCGCCTTTAGCTTAGCGGTGGTGACGTGAAGTCATGTGACCGTGCTGTAGTTCCTTTATAGCCCAACATTAGCCGCCTTTAGCTTAGCGGTGGTGACGTGAAGTCATGTGACCGTGCTGTAGTTCCTTTATAGCCCAACATTAGCCGCCTTTAGCTTAGCGGTGGTGATGTGAAGTCATGTGACCGTGCTGTAGTTCCTTTATAGCCCAACATTAGCCACCTTTAGCTTAGCGGTGGTGACGTGAAGTCATGTGACCGTGCTGTAGTTCCTTTATAGCCCAACATTAGCCGCCTTTAGCTTAGCGGTGGTGACGTGAAGTCATGTGACCGTGCTGTAGTTCCTTTATAGCCTAGCGTTAGCTTTTAGATTTGTGTGGAGATTATCCTGTTGATCACAACGTGTAAGCATCATAAACAATATACCGAAATCCAATGGGAAAACCCCGCTGGCGTTTGTGGAAGGAACCCTTACGATGCTAACCTCTGGGTTAACTCGCTGTACCACTCTATTTTATCTCTAACAAAATATGTTCTTCATATTGATAAAATATATTATTTAACAGTCTTGCTCATTGATGTGTTACATGGTCCATATGTTTAAAGTATATTCAGTTATAAATACTACTTCCGTTGAACTAAATAACCTGGGTCAGGTTGAAAACCAATGGCAATGCTTTTCCTCTCTTACGTCCTTCACTGAAAACAAGAAACACTTCCCATAACTACTTGGTTTTCAGCGATAAATGAAGGTTGTTTAGCAGAAATACAATCCCTTCCAACCTAACCCTGTCAGACCGTTTTTACTGTAGACTCTGTTGAGATGCTACGACAGCAAAATACTTCTGTTCTTGGTTGCTGTGTGCTGCTGTACCCTATAAAGCATTTGTTTGAACTAAACTACTGAATTTCTTCCTAAAACTTCTCTCTATTTGGTCCCAGCTGGCACCATCTCAGGTGAAGAGATGCCCATCATAGCGAGGACCAACATCAAGGAGCACCGAGACAGTTTCTCCTGTGAGAAGTTCAACTTCAGACTCCACCACAACATCACCTTCTACGTCTACGTCACCAACTTCAGCTGGCCAATCAAGATCCAGGTGAGAGGGGAGGGTACATTACTCTTTATCAACAACATACTACAGGTCTCAGATATATACAGAACATGTCTCTTAAGTGTTTGTCTGAAACACCAAGCATCCCATAATCCCCTCTGTTTCAGCCCTGTTTCCAAAGTGCTGATTCTGTGTCTGTAGCTTTAAATGCTAATGAGCTGCTGCTGGCCACGCCCCTTTGTGAGATGATTGGTTAAAGAGAACACAATGGTGCTCTGGGAGGAGATTCAGGTGATGATTGGCTAATGGGTGCACAAGCCAAAACATCGTTATGACATCATAAAGTGGCAAAATCTGATCAGCTCATTTTCAGACAGGTTTTTATAGAAATGGATCAAAAAGAGAGAGAATCTTTGTTCCTGAAACTTTCAGAGTCTCTTTCCACAGAGGGGACACATGTTGATGAAGAAGAGACATGAAGAAGAGGGGACACATGTTGATGTAGAAGAGACATGGAGAAGAGGGGACACATGTTGATGTAGAAGAGACATGAAGAAGAGGGGACACATGTTGATGTAGAAGAGACATGAAGAGAAGAGGGGACACATGTTGATGTAGAAGAGACATGAAGAAGAGGGGACACATGGTGATGTAGAAGAGACATGAAGAAGAGGGGACACATGGTGATGTAGAAGAGACATGAAGAAGAGGGGACACATGTTGATGTAGAAGAGACATGAGGAAGAGGGGACACATGTTGATGTAGAAGAGACATGAAGAAGAGGGGACACATGGTGATGTAGAAGAGACACGAAGAAGAGGGGACACATGTTGATGTAGAAGAGACATGAAGAAGAGGGGACACATGTTGATGAAGAAGAGGGGACACATGCTGATGTAGAAGAGACATGAAGAAGAGGGGACACATGGTGATGTAGAAGAGACATGAAGAAGAGGGGACACATGTTGATGTAGAAGAGACATGAAGAAGAGGGGACACATGTTGATGTAGAAGAGACATGAAGAAGAGGGGACACATGTTGATGAAGAAGAGACATGAAGAAGTGGGGACACATGCTGATGTAGAAGAGACATGAAGAAGAGGGGACACATGGTGATGTAGAAGAGACATGAAGAAGAGGGGACACATGTTGATGTAGAAGAGACATGAAGAAGAGGGGACACATGTTGATGTAGAAGAGACATGAAGAAGAGGGGACACATGTTGATGTAGAAGAGACATGAAGAAGAGGAGTTTGCATAATAGGTGACCTTTAAGGGTTGCTAAGGATCTCAATCGTTTAATTCACGGAGATTTCTAGAAAAACATCTGTCTCAAAAATAAACAAATGATGGGTTCGTAAAATAAATTAAACATTGCATTTTCTGTCGTCTCTCACAACACAGTCCACTGCTTTGTGCAAGTGCTCCCTATTAGAGTTTACTTAATTTGAATGTTTATTGATTCTTCGCCCACACTGTAAATCACGTTTCCTTTGGGGGTGATAGCTATCCAAGTCAAATAGAACAATACAAGATGCACATATGTCCAGCATAAAACAATATTATAATAATTGTCATGTTCATGGTTGTAGAGGACACACACGATGTCATACATTAATGCAAGAGCTTGGTTTGTTTTGAATGAATTAGCACCCAATGGGATAGCATTGGTAGACAGACACACATAGGCACGTCACACAGATGCCTATTTATTTAATTATGACTTTTGAGATTTGACGGAGCAGGGTGTACTTGTATTAGTTATTTTATTAGAGATGAGTCAGGATGGATGTCTTTTTATCTGCAAACTAAATCTAGCTACAAAATAAATAAAGAACCTGAACTCAAACACTTAAATCTTCCCTAAAAACAGATTTTCATTTTTCATTGAATCGTTTATTTGAATAGGCTCACATTAATGAACACTTGAGACACATAATGCTTCAAGTGTAAATATGCCGGATTTTAGCTTTGAGCTCATTTCCATCCGGAGTCCCTGACATACAACATTTAAGAACCTGACATTTGTAAACATAGCAACAAATAAATACATGATATGCAAAAGAGCAATACAGCATACACAAGTATTTACCACATGGCAGTACACTGTAGCAGCAACGACACATTAAGTGCAAGAGACGATTTAAGAGCTACCTAAAGTGCAAGAGGAGACACCCCTGTGTTAAAGTGCATTTAGCAGCGATTGCACGTCTGTTTGTTTCTCAACCATTCTCTGAGTTGACCTTTGAAGCTTTTGAGAGAGGGACGATCCCGTATCTCAGTTGGGAGGCTGTTCCACAAAGAAGGACATTTTGTCCAAAAGTGGTCCGTCTGCGGTGGACCTCACAGTCTCCTCTGGTTCCTGACCTAGTGCAGCGTCCAGTGTGTTTTCTGTGGATGAAGGGGGGGGGGCAGTCCATGTAGACATTTATAAATAAAACACATACTTTTAAAAGACTTAAAATGGTCAAAACTTAATAAATGGTGTTTCTCCAGGATGGTGCAGAGGTGGTATGAATGAGGCTTTCTGTCAAACACCTGGATAGCTCTCTTGAACAGCTGTTCTCTGGGTTTCAGGTTTGTGGCTCAAGCAAACGACCAGTTTGTCAAACAGTATTCAATGTGGGATAGAATCACAGTGGAGGTCTGACTCTGCAGCTTTGACAGTTAAGAAAGGTCTCATTTGTTTAAAATGATGCAAGTTGAATTTAACGGTATTTGATACTTTCTTAATATGTTTCTTAAAAGTCAAGTTCGAGTCCATTTTGACTCCAAGATACTTGAAGTGCGGGAACAACATATATGTTTTTTCTCATATTTCAAACAATGGCGTCATTTCAAATCCACCCGACTCCAATTGACTCGCTTTAAACAGAGCATTTATGGATCTAACCGTGTGCTTAACGTGACCTAAAGGGCTGTTTTACGGCAATGTAAAACTAAAATGTATTTAATATATCTCACAATCAAACTGATATTCTTTTATTTTAGTAGGTCTTTTTTCGAGTTGGATAAATATAGCTTCAACATTTTAATTGTTGTTGTCTCCGCAACTCCAGCCGTTGATACGCAGTCAAACAGACTATATTTTATTAGTGGAAGCGATGCAATGATTTTTAAATGGATGACATCAATATTGTGAGTCAAGTCGTTGTTTATTTTAAGTAGGTAGACGTGTAATAAGGTGTATATGAATAAAAGACTAAGACAGGGTTAATGGACCTACACTTTGGAGAGAATCTGAAAGCGACGTATCCATTATATTTAATCTCCTGCTACAGAGAGTCAGTTAAGGTGTGTGGATGAAGAAGATAAAGCGTCATCATCACCATAATCATCTCGTCTTCAGGAAATGTCTCCCTGCAGAACATATAGCCCTGACAGGACGCGGAGAATAAACTACTCTGAAACGTGTGTTTGGCAAATCTGCTCTCACATTTAACGATCTGTGAGTTTTTCAATGTCTTCTCCATCAATTATGCAGAGCAGGATTACATCTCCAGGCGGCAGCCACACACACTCTGCATATTCACTCCGAAGCCTTATGATCCATTACATTGAAGTAGACTTTTTTAGCGCTGGTGTTTTAAGGAGACTGTCGTGCAGCGTGGGCTGTGATCGCTGATGGATGGAGTCAAAAAGTGACAGGATGGATGAAATTGGAAGAGAGTTAAGACAAGGCGGCTGGCTAACGGATGTTCACACGGTTAAAACGTCCAGGGTGGAGAAAATGGAGACAGTTTGATTGACAGATGGAGGGAGAAGACTGATAGAGACATGCAGAAGAGGATGGATTAAAGGGAGGATGGAGGAGTAGTATCAGTGTGTAGTGTCTCTACTTTAAAGAGTCCTCTCCTGCTGATGTTCAGGTGTATATCGAGTGTGTAGTGTCTCTACTTTAAGAGTCCCTCTCCTGCTGATGTTCAGGTGTATATCAGTATGTAGTGTCTCTACTTTAAAGAGTCCTCTCCTGCTGATGTTCAGGTGTATATCAGTGTGTAGTGTCTCTACTTTAAAGAGTCCTCTCCTGCTGATGTTCAGGTGTATATCAGTATGTAGTGTCTCTACTTTAAAGAGTCCTCTCCTGCTGATGTTCATGTGTATATCAGTATGTAGTGTCTCTACTTTAAAGAGTCCTCTCCTGCTGATGTTCAGGTGTATATCAGTATGTAGTGTCTCTACTTTAAAGAGTCCTCTCCTGCTGATGTTCAGGTGTATATCAGTATGTAGTGTCTCTACTTTAAAGAGTCCTCTCCTGCTGATGTTCAGGTGTATATCAGTGTGTAGTGTCTCTACTTTAAAGAGTCCTCTCCTGCTGATGTTCAGGTGTATATCAGTATGTAGTGTCTCTACTTTAAAGAGTCCTCTCCTGCTGATGTTCAGGTGTATATCAGTGTGTAGTGTCTCTACTTTAAAGAGTCCTCTCCTGCTGATGTTCAGGTGTATATCAGTATGTAGTGTCTCTACTTTAAAGAGTCCTCTCCTGCTGATGTTCAGGTGTATATCAGTATGTAGTGTCTCTACTTTAAAGAGTCCTCTCCTGCTGATGTTCAGGTGTATATCAGTATGTAGTGTCTCTACTTTAAAGAGTCCTCTCCTGCTGATGTTCAGGTGTATATCAGTTTGTAGTGTCTCTACTTTAAAGAGTCCTCTCCTGCTGATGTTCAGGTGTATATCAGTATGTAGTGTCTCTACTTTAAAGAGTCCTCTCCTGCTGATGTTCAGGTGTATATCAGTATGTAGTGTCTCTACTTTAAAGAGTCCTCTCCTGCTATGTTCAGGTGTATATCAGTATGTAGTGTCTCTACTTAAAGAGTCCTCTCCTGCTGATGTTCAGGTGTATATCAGTATGTAGTGTCTCTACGTTAAAGAGTCCTCTCCTGCTGATGTTTCAGGTGTATATCAGTATGTAGTGTCTCTACTTTAAAGAGTCCTCTCCTGCTGATGTTCAGGTGTATATCAGTATGTAGTGTCTCATACTTTAAAGAGTCCTCTCCTGCTGATGTTCAGGTGTATATCAGTATGTAGTGTCTCTACTTTAAAGAGTCCTCTCCTGCTGATGTTCAGGTGTATATCAGTATGTAGTGTCTCTACTTTAAAGAGTCCTCTCCTGCTGATGTTCAGGTGTATATCAGTATGTAGTGTCTCTACTTTAAAGAGTCCTCTCCTGCTGATGTTCAGGTGTATATCAGTATGTAGTGTCTCTACTTTAAAGAGTCCTCTCCTGCTGATGTTCAGGTGTATATCAGTATGTAGTGTCTCTACTTTAAAGAGTCCTCTCCTGCTGATGTTCAGGTGTATATCAGTATGTAGTGTCTCTACTTTAAAGAGTCCTCTCCTGCTGATGTTCAGGTGTATATCAGTATGTAGTGTCTCTACTTTAAAGAGTCCTCTCCTGCTGATGTTCAGGTGTATATCAGTATGTAGTGTCTCTACTTTAAAGAGTCCTCTCCTGCTGATGTTCAGGTGTATATCAGTATGTAGTGTCTCTACTTTAAAGAGTCCTCTCCTGCTGATGTTCAGGTGTATATCAGTATGTAGTGTCTCTACTTTAAAGAGTCCTCTCCTGCTGATGTTCAGGTGTATATCAGTATGTAGTGTCTCTACTTTAAAGAGTCCTCTCCTGCTGATGTTCAGGTGTATATCAGTATGTAGTGTCTCTACTTTAAAGAGTCCTCTCCTGCTGATGTTCAGGTGTATATCAGTATGTAGTGTCTCTACTTTAAAGAGTCCTCTCCTGCTGATGTTCAGGTGTATATCAGTATGTAGTGTCTCTACTTTAAGAGTCCTCTCCTGCTGATGTTCAGGTGTATATCAGTATGTAGTGTCTCTACTTTAAAGAGTCCTCTCCTGCTGATGTTCAGGTGTATATCAGTATGTAGTGTCTCTACTTTAAAGAGTCCTCTCCTGCTGATGTTCAGGTGTATATCAGTATGTAGTGTCTCTACTTTAAAGAGTCCTCTCCTGCTGATGTTCAGGTGTATATCAGTATGTAGTGTCTCTACTTTAAAGAGTCCTCTCCTGCTGATGTTCAGGTGTATATCAGTATGTAGTGTCTCTACTTTAAAGAGTCCTCTCCTGCTGATGTTCAGGTGTATATCAGTATGTAGTGTCTCTACTTTAAAGAGTCCCTCTCCTGCTGATGTTCAGGTGTATATCAGTATGTAGTGTCTCTACTTTAAAGAGTCCTCTCCTGCTGATGTTCAGGTGTATATCAGTATGTAGTGTCTCTACTTTAAAGAGTCCTCTCCTGCTGATATTCAGGTGTATATCAGTATGTAGTGTCTCTACTTTAAAGAGTCCTCTCCTGCTGATGTTCAGGTGTATATCAGTATGTAGTGTCTCTACTTTAAAGAGTCCTCTCCTGCTGATGTTCAGGTGTATATCAGTATGTAGTGTCTCTACTTTAAAGAGTCCTCTCCTGCTGATGTTCAGGTGTATATCAGTATGTAGTGTCTCTACTTTAAAGAGTCCTCTCCTGCTGATGTTCAGGTGTATATCAGTATGTAGTGTCTCTACTTTAAAGAGTCCTCTCCTGCTGATGTTCAGGTGTATATCAGTATATAGTGTCTCTACTTTAAAGAGTCCTCTCCTGCTGATGTTCAGGTGTATATCAGTATGTAGTGGTCTCTACTTTAAAGAGTCCTCTCCTGCTGATGTTCAGGTGTATATCAGTATGTAGTGTCTCTACTTTAAAGAGTCCTCTCCTGCTGATGTTCAGGTGTATATCAGTATGTAGTGTCTCTACTTTAAAGAGTCCTCTCCTGCTGATGTTCAGGTGTATATCAGTATGTAGTGTCTCTACTTTAAAGAGTCCTCTCCTGCTGATGTTCAGGTGTATATCAGTATGTAGTGTCTCTACTTTAAAGAGTCCTCTCCTGCTGATGTTCAGGTGTATATCAGTATGTAGTGTCTCTACTTTAAAGAGTCCTCTCCTGCTGATGTTCAGGTGTATATCAGTATGTAGTGTCTCTACTTTAAAGAGTCCTCTCCTGCTGATGTTCAGGTGTATATCAGTATGTAGTGTCTCTACTTTAAAGAGTCCTCTCCTGCTGATGTTCAGGTGTATATCAGTATGTATTGTCTCTACTACTTTAAAGAGTCCTCTATATAGTCATTCATGATCTTTAAAGAATATGAAACATTAATTTAAAGACATTTATTTTTTATTGCAGCTTACAAATCTAAATATCGCATATTTTTCCAACTGATAACTTATTCTTTTGAAATCAAGATATACTATATTAAACCCCAGCACACGATTTAAGCCCTATTTGGACATAACCCTAATGAGTGTTCACTATCAGTCATTTGGTGCATACATGTTGGCGTCTATCGCCTCGTGTCCTGCACCTCGTTACGGGTCATTTGTCCATCGATCGCTCCCCCCCCCCCCCTCATATGCATTTCCCATTAATGCTACATTATCAGAGCTGCTTATATCTGCTCTCTGAAAGGTGATATGATAACGACCCTGATGAGGCGTATCTCACCAACATGTCGGACGTGATCCCGTGTAACCGGAGGATCTGTGTCCGCTGACCTTGGTGGCTTCAGACGCCAGGAGAGAAATCGTCCTGAGGATTGGTAATGACCCGCTCTGAGGTATTTGATCTAATAGACCTGCGTGCCACGAAGAGAAAACATCAACATGCGAACGAACACTGAAGCATGAAGGACAAAGAGAGGAGGAGATAGAGCACAAAGACTTTACAGCAAAACATCTCCACAACCACCAGCCAGATGTCACAACATGTCAAATAAATATTTAGGGAGGAAGATTTCAAACCATTTTAGATACTGTGTGTTTGTGTGCCTGTGTGTGTATTTGTATGTAAGTATACGCTTATATATATGAGTCAAATGTTACTTTGTCTATTCCCTGAGGTGACAAATGCACTACAACGACACAACATTTACACAAGTAGAAACACGCTCCAGCTTCAGAAACATTGCAAATATAAAACATTAAAGAGTGACGCACACAGCTGGGAGACAAGGGGACACTAAAGAGTGAGGCACACAGCTGGAGACCAGGGGACACTAAAGAGTGAAGCACACAGCTGGGAGACCAGGGGACACTAAAGAGTGAAGCACACAGCTGGAGACCAGGGGACACTAAAGAGTGAAGCACACAGCTGGGAGACAAGGGGACACTAAAGAGTGACACACACAGCAGGGAGACCAGGGGACACTAAAGAGTGACACACACAGCTGGGAGACAAGGGGACACTAAAGAGTGACGCACACAGCTGGGAGACCAGGGGACACTAAAGAGTGAAGCACACAGCTGGGAGACAAGGGGACACTAAAGAGTGACACACACAGCTGGGAGACAAGGGGACACTAAAGAGTGACGCACACAGCTGGGAGACCAGTGGGACACTAAAGAGTGACGCACACAGCTGGGAGACAAGGGGACACTAAAGAGTGACGCACACAGCTGGAGAGCAGAAGACACTAAAGAGTGACGCACACAGCTGGGAGACCAGGGGACACTAAAGAGTGACGCACACAGCTGGGAGACCAGGGGACACTAAAGAGTGACGCACACAGCTGGGAGACAAGGGGACACTAAATAGTGACACACACAGCTGGGAGACAAGGGGACACTAAAGAGTGACGCACACAGCTGGGAGACCAGGGGACACTAAAGAGTGACGCACACAGCTGGGAGACAAGGGGACACTAAATAGTGACACACACAGCTGGGAGACCAGGGGACACTAAAGAGTGACGCACACAGCTGGGAGACCAGGGGACACTAAAGAGTGACGCACACAGCTGGGAGACAAGGGGACACTAAAGAGTGACGCACACAGCTGGGAGACCAGGGGACACTAAAGAGTGACGCACACACATCAGGGAGACCAGGGGACACTAAAGAGTGACGCACACAGCTGGGAGACCAGGGGACACTAAAGAGTGACGCACACAGCTGGGAGACAAGGGGACACTAAATAGTGACACACACAGCTGGGAGACAAGGGGACACTAAATAGTGACACACACAGCTGGGAGACAAGGGGACACTAAAGAGTGACGCACACAGCTGGGAGACCAGGGGACACTAAAGAGTGACGCACACAGCTGGCAGACAAGGGGACACTAAATAGTGACACACACAGCTGGGAGACCAGGGGACACTAAAGAGTGACGCACACAGCTGGAGAGCAGAAGACACTAAAGAGTGACACACACACAGCAGGGAGACCAGGGGACACTAAAGAGTGACGCACACAGCTGGAAAGCAGAAGACACTAAAGAGTGACGCACACAGCTGGGAGACCAGGGGACACTAAAGAGTGACACACACAGCTGGAGACCAGGGGACACTAAAGAGTGACGCACACAGCTGAGAGACCAGGGGACACTAAAGAGTGACGCACACAGCTGGGAGACCAGGGGACACTAAAAAGTGACGCACACAGCTTGGAGACCAGGGGACACTAAAGAGTGACGCAAACAGCTGGGAGACCAGGGGACACTAAAGAGTGACGCACACAGCTGGAGAGCAGGGGACACTAAAGAGTGACGCACACAGCTGGGAGACCAGGGGACACTAAAAAGTGACACACACAGCAGGGAGACCAGGGGACACTAAAGAGTGACACACACACAGCAGGGAGACCAGGGGACACTAAAGAGTGACGCACACAGCTGGAGAGCAGAAGACACTAAAGAGTGACGCACACAGCTGGGAGACCAGGGGACACTAAAGAGTGACGCACACAGCTGGAGAGCAGAAGACACTAAAGAGTGACGCACACAGCTGGAGACCAGGGGACACTAAAGAGTGACGCACACAGCTTGGAGCGAAGGGGACACTAAAGAGTGACACACACAGCTGGGAGACCAGGGGACACTAAAGAGTGACGCACACAGCTTGGAGACCAGGGGACACTAAAGAGTGACGCACACAGCTGGGAGACCAGGGAACACTAAAGAGTGACGCACACAGCTTGGAGACCAGGGGACACTAAAGAGTGACGCACACAGCTGGGAGACCAGGGGACACTAAAGAGTGACGCACACAGCTGGAGAGCAGAAGACACTAAAGGGTGACGCACACAGCTGGAGACCAGGGGACACTAAAGAGTGACGCACACAGCTTGGAGCGAAGGGGACACTAAAGAGTGACACACACAGCAGGGAGACCAGGGGACACTAAAGAGTGACACACAGCTTGGAGCGAAGGGGACACTAAAGAGTGACGCACACAGCTGGGAGACCAGGGGACACTAAAGAGTGACGCACACAGCTGGGAGACCAGGGGACACTAAAGAGTGACACACACAGCTGGGAGACCAGGGGACACTAAAGAGTGACACACAGCTTGGAGCGAAGGGGACACTAAAGAGTGACGCACACAGCTGGGAGACCAGGGGACACTAAAGTGTGACGCACACAGCTGGGAGACCAGGGGACACTAAATAGTGAGGCACACAGCTGGGAGACCAGGGGACACTAAAAAGTGACACACACAGCTTGGAGCGTAGGGGACACTAAAGAGTGACGCACACAGCTGGGAGGCCAGGGGACACTAAAGAGTGACGCACACAGCTGGGAGACCAGGGGACACTAAATAGTGAGGCACACAGCTGGGAGACCAGGGGACACTAAAGAGTGACGCACACAGCTGGGAGACAATGGGACACTAAAGAGTGACGCTCCCCTGGTCTCCCAGCTGTGTGCGTCACTTTTTAGTGTCCCCTATTTCTTGATCACAGTCGTTTTTTTCCGTGAATGTTTTGTCACTTTAACGGAGCGTCCACACTACAGCTTCAAAAAAAGCTTGGAGCTGGGCGTGTCTGAAGCTTGGGGATTTTATTCAAGCAACGCGACCAACAACCAATCACATGAATCTCCCGCCCCCGACATAAAAAGCAAAAACCCCCGGGGATTTTATGCGAGCAATATATATATATATATATATATATATATATATATATATATATATATATATATATATAAACTCCCCAAACAGGCGAAAACCTACCAGTTTCACCCACTGTCTCTGCCACCTCCCTCCATGCCTGGTTCCTCCGGTTTGTATCCCGGTAGGTGAAGAGGGTCTGGTCATACAAAACCGGGTGATTTGCTACGGCGATAATTAGTTTCTCCTCCATCTTTTTTTTAAATATAGAAATGAACGGCGGGATATCTCTCCCAGCTTAGACGCGGTTTGATTGGCTACAGCTTGAGCTGTCAGATTTTCCGAAACGGGATTTGATTGGCTGGCGCTGGCTACTCCGGTGTCTCCGGCGGAGACGGACCGCTATGCTACCCACAATTCAGTTCGGCGAAAAAGCGAGGCAACGTGACGTCACCCCATTCAAAGTGAATGGGCAGATTGCAGCGGTCGACGCTATAGTGTGGACGGGCCGTAAATGTTTCAGCTGCAATAATTGTGGTACGGCATTATCTCCTTTCCTTTCTTAAGGGATGGTCCAGTGGTTAGGGTTAGCCTAAGCTAAAGCTAAAGGAGATTATAAAGGAAGTATTGAAGCTTTTTTTCTATCTAGAGATTCAGGGCTGACACTGAGGTACTTCCGGGTCATTTCACTCAGTTTGGAACTTTTCTAAGAAACATTGACATTTCAACTGCAACCCTGGAGAAATGTCCTCACCTAGGTTCATTAGAAAGTTAGAAATCCATCCAACACACACACAACACACACACACACACACACACACACACACACACACACACACACACACACACACACACACACACACACACCACACACACACACACACACACACACACACACACACACACACACACACACACACACACACACACACACACACACACACACACACACACACACACACACACACACACACACACACACACACACACACACACACACACACACACACACACTCTCATGTGAGCGGTGAGTGTCTCCCTGGCGGCGGACGAGGTGTGGGAATCGCTCGCTCTGCTGGAACAGATTTTGATTGGTTCTGTCACGTTGACCTTGCACCTTCATCCCCTCTGTCCTGCACTCACCATCCTCATCACCATCAACACCACACAAGATTTACCAGAACAAGTACTTACAAAGTAGTGGAGTCCTTGAGTAATTGTACTTTGTTACCACCGGAAATATCTATTTAATGCTCCATAGCTTCCTTACTGTTTTCTATGCAAGCCACTTGGACGCCTTTTACAGACGTTTCTAATGAGTTTCCTTCCATAAGATGTGTATTACTCACAGTTGATGACTCGCGTGGTGTGTTGCTATTGTGTTTTGGGTTTACTCTAAATAAAATAATACACTTTTCACAAGAAATCAGGCCTTTATAATAGTCAAAACAAATCAAACAAAAGAGGCACAACTCAAATAAAGTAATTATTCAACTTGGGTAGTCTTTCTTTCTTCCTATGTACAGGCTTCTGTAACTTAACGGTCGACAGCGTCTTTCCGACCAACTCTGTCTCTTTAGAGGAGGCGACGTGGGAATTGTAGTCCTTTATACGGTCTTGACTACAGATGTGATGATTAGGTGGCCCTTTTTATAAAACTAAAATACTGGCTATAACCAGTATTCTTGAAATTAACAGGAAATAGTAAATATCTACTAAACGGTCTTTTCATTTTAACTTTTTCTGCCGTAGATTTTCCTATTTAACAGGGACAGAGCACATTAATAAAACATTGCTGTGAATGCACCAGTTAGCCAAGGCCCTGGACAGTTGCAAAAGTCACCGTAAGTAAAATGATTAGAGCTTGAACTTGAATACCAACATTTGCCAAATATTCTAATGTCTAATATCTTAGAGCAGGGGTGTCAAACTCAAGGCCCGGGGGCCAAATCCGGCCCGTGACTTCATTTTCTGTGGCCCTACAAGAGCTTGCAAAGAATATAATATGTTTATTATACGGTTACATGCCGATTTACAGAAGCACGTTGCCCATAAACTACATGTCCCACAATGCATCTCAAATTTGACTTTTTTTTCAGAATTATTGACTTTTTTTCTTCAACATATGCCTTTTTTCTTAGAATTTGTCTTTTTCTCAGAGTTCCCCCCCAAATGTCACTTTTTTTCCGGAATTTGACTTTTCTTTTTAAATCATTTTGTGACATTCTCACCGAAGATACTTGCAATTATTTGCCGTAGACTTCTGCTTTCAGACGTAGTTAATTATGAAGTTATTTCCCTATCCGAGAATAATCCAATGCAGAGGCAATAATGTAATATAATACATAATTTAATATATATTAAATATGTATATAGTCTTCTAGTTACAACCGGCCCTTTGAGTGCCACAATAATTCCAATGTGGCCCGCGATGAAATTGAGTTTGACGCCCCTGTCTTAGAGGAACGTTGATTATGAACATCTAAAAAGTCAATATCAGAAAGTGAACTTTTGCAATATATAAATCACAATAAGTGCAGATTAAATATACAGTATGTCTCAGGCAAAAATAGATCATCAGTGTCTGTTATTTGTTGATTTCCACATCATTTCTCCACAGCCGAGGCCTGGCCTGGATTTATTTCTAATCGGAACTCATGTTTTATTGATCGAGCCCACAAACACTATGAGAGCATGACCCAGTTTCTCGCTCAATCTTTGTTGTTTTGAAAGAACTAACTGTTAAATTAGCCTGAAATGTAAAACTTGAGACCATGACTGTTTCTAATTTAAACATCTCAGTTTGTAATTTAGCAGAACTTGTCAATAGAAGCCTTTTGTTTCCACTGTAGATTAGAATCGACTGCAGGAAACAACACACACTTTGCTGTATTAATCCCCTAATTGTCATTTTTAAACACCTTTTTAGTCCGCTTTCATCAGTCTGCATCTTCTGCCACTCGCTCTATGTCCCAGCATGCATCACTGCCAGTAGGGCCAACTGATTAAAAGCCTTCTGTCAGAGATGAGCGGCCATTTTGATGCAGGGCTGCCGTGATTGGTCGGCTGATTTGATTTGCCGCTCAATGCTCAGTCACTTACCGTCCTCTGCACCTGCAGTCATTAAATAGGATGCCTCCCCAATCAGATATCTGACACACACACACACACACACAAACAAACACACACACACACACACAGAAGTATCATGTTCCATAGGGTGCATGAGATTGATGCCCATTTAGGCAGACAGGAAGTCAGCGACATCAGTGCAGATTGGTTATGTTGGGATTCATAATTTAAGGGTGTGTTCACAGCCAACATGAAGCAAAGCGTTGCTAAGTTTTCGTGCCGCAGGATAGCAAAATAAGTCAATGAATCAGGTCACTCTGAGCACTACTATTGTACTTCATATATAAACCAATGTTATCCTAGCTGTTCAATAAGAATTCCATTCAGTAAACAAACGCTTTGAAAGTTGTTTTTTTTCGTCTTGCAGACCTCATAAAGTTTGAATTCATACTTTTAGATAAGCTTTATTATGCATTGTTTGGGCACAACTTTGCTAACTAGCTAGTGAACGTTAGCAAACTTAGTAATCTACTTTACAAGCTCGCTAACGTTTTACTATCTTACTAACTGGTTTGCTAGCTGACTAGTGAAAGTTAGCTATGTTCTTTACAAGCTCTCTAACGTTTGCTATCTATTTTAGTAGTTAGCTTCATGTTAATTATCTACTGTATCTAGCTAGCTAAAAAGCTGACTAGAGAAAGTTAGCTATCTTCTTTACAAGCTTGCTTACCTTTTAGTATCAACTAGTTTGCCATCTTACATTAGTTACATATCTTAAAAGCGCACTAGTGAAAGTTAGCTATGTTCTTTACAAGCTCTCTAACATTTGCTATCTATTTTAGTAGTTAGCTTCACGTTAGCTACCTATCTAACAAGCTAGCTAGCAAACGTTAGCTGTAGTGCTGTTGCCAAATTGGTGGCTTCCATATTTAAAAAAAGAATAACACCCTAAAGGTAAATGCAGTGTGGACCTGTGTCTACCCTTCTGGCACTGAGAGCTATTATAAAACATTGTTGAAATTAGTTTGTTTTTTAACCAACTGGCAGCTTCCCACAGCTAGCAGCTTCCCACAGCTAGCAGCTTCCCACAGCTAGCAGCTTCCCACAGCTCCAAACATCCTCGTAAAATTCCCAAATACATATTATTTGGATAAACTAATGACATATTGGTAATCTAAATGTTTAGTTTCTCGTCTGAAGTGTTATAACTCAATATCAGTTTATTCAAAAGCTTAAAAACTGTTTATTTGGCGAGGAAACGTTAGCAGAAATGAAGTGAAACTAACAGAATGTTCTACATACCGTGTTGTTTTTCCGCTGCAGATTGATGCAGAAATGTGTCTTAAGCACCTGTTAAAGGACCTACATCTGTGAGCTCTCCTAACAAGTGCACACATATGGTAGCGTGGGGCTCATTTGCATTTAACATGTAGGTGGAGGCGGCACTTGGCAACAGCTCCACTTTGGTCATTAGGTCCTCATGCATATGCAAAGAGGACGAGTGTGTGTAGTCCAAGAAACACTCACATGTCCATGTGTTTACATGCTGGGGATAACACGTGTGCCCTCATCATGATTACATCATCTGGGAATAACACAGATACATGTAATTAATGTAGGGTGGCCATAAGGTCGCTGAAGTACTTTCACTATACATATTTTCTTGGAAATACTTTGACAGGGCAACAAATTGTAATCTGAACCAGCAGGGCTTTTTAATTGTTTTGCTGCTGAACACAATGTTGTATTTGCAGTATATACAATTCCTTGTTAAATGCACGTAGACTAAGGTTCATAGTCAGGGTTCTTACGGTCATTACACACCTGGAAAAGTCATGGAAATTCAAAATACTAATTCCAGGCCCTGGAAAAGTTACGGAAAACTATATTTTTCCCAAAGTTTTGGAAAAGTCATGGAAAGTTGCATCAAATATAATTTATATTTTAGCTAATCGCCGAAATAGTAATACTATAATGATAATACATACTGTATCTTATAGTAATGAAACATAAAATGGCATTTAATTGACGAGGTGTTTTGCTGGTGAGATATTTTAGTTGCTTTACCGTGTAGAAGCTAGTAAGCCTATTTGATTTGTTTTAGAGGCACAACATGTTTCAGACCTTATTTTCCTGTTCAACGTTAAAATAAACCATTTTCAGTGGAACCGCTGAGAAAGAGTAAACATTTTTGTTAAAGGTCCTGGAGAAGTCATGGAAAATCATCAGTGAAAAAGTGTATGAACCCTGATAGTGAAGACATGATAAAGCTCTCGGTGCAATCCTCGTCGACCCAAACATCATGGAAACGATGTTGTTAGATATAAACCCCGGTCAGCCATGTTTCCATAAAGCACTCCAGATATTCTGTCTGACTCCTACGCTGTTATCTCCTCCATTAGCCACTGATCTTAAGTTGCCCATAATTAACCAGCATCCTCTGTGTCCTACTCCAGATTTCAGTGGGGATAGCAGTTGTTCCAGCCACCATGCTAGCCAGCTTTAGCACGATTAGCTTCTCCATGGTGGATGCACAACTGCAGCAACTCAAAAATAACAGACACAATCTCTCCTACAATACATTTAAGAGAGGGCACAGATAAATGAATTATGAATATAAGTTACTTATAGAAAAATAACTGGTAAGATCCAACAAGAGAGCTAAACGTTGCATATAGTTAGGGTGCGTTCACACCTGCCTTGTATAGTCTGGTGCGTTTACCCGCTTGGTGCCATTTGGGTCGGTGTGAACGCAGTCCGAGACCTCTGAAGTGAACTAAACAACCGGACTCTGGTCCGCTAAAATAGGTGGTCTCGGAGCGCTTGCTTGCGAACTCTGGAGCGGTTCATGGTGTGAACGCAGTCTGCACCGAAACATAGGAAGCGTAGTATTTACGTGTTACAAGAACGCGGATATCTTCAAAATCTTTAGCGAAAGAGTCTTTCAAGACATCCGCGGTTGTTTCGTTAAAGAGTGAAGCAGAATGAAGTGTTGAACAGTGTCGTGTAAAGTAACAATTCTCCGTCAGCTACATAAAAGTAAGAACACCTGTCGTCGGTGGAACGCCCTCCTGACTGCAGAACGTCTCTCATGTGTTATAATGTTTTTTAACGGACGTTGTCTGATTATATAATCATGTGCGCGTGCCGCTAGAGTCTGTTGATCTCCAGATTAACAGCAGCATGAGAATAACCTGCTGAAAGTGCCGATGCTCCATGGCGGAGGCTCCGGTAGAAATTTCCGGGATTTGCGTTTTTACCCCCTTAATGTCTGACCAATGGTTGGACAGCATTTCCGAGCACATGACTTGTGTTTAAAGTTTATAGTCCGTTTGAGTTTTGCCCGCGTGAACGCAAACCGAACCTTCTGAAAAATGTAACAATGTAACAAACTGTCGTCTGGTGCGCACCAGAGAGCGGACTATTAGGTGTGAATGCACTCTT
>NW_022989952.1:0-10000 GCF_902827175.1 Gymnodraco acuticeps | reverse complement strand
CACTACATACTGATATACACCTGAACATCAGCAGGAGAGGACTCTTTAAAGTAGAGACACTACATACTGATATACACCTGAACATCAGCAGGAGAGGACTCTTTAAAGTAGAGACACTACATACTGATATACACCTGAACATCAGCAGGAGAGGACTCTTTAAAGTAGAGACACTACATACTGATATACACCTGAACATCAGCAGGAGAGGACTCTTTAAAGTAGAGACACTACATACTGATATACACCTGAACATCAGCAGGAGAGGACTCTTTAAAGTAGAGACACTACATACTGATATACACCTGAACATCAGCAGGAGAGGACTCTTTAAAGTAGAGACACTACATACTGATATACACCTGAACATCAGCAGGAGAGGACTCTTTAAAGTAGAGACACTACATACTGATATACACCTGAACATCAGCAGGAGAGGACTCTTTAAAGTAGAGACACTACATACTGATATACACCTGAACATCAGCAGGAGAGGACTCTTTAAAGTAGAGACACTACATACTGATATACACCTGAACATCAGCAGGAGAGGACTCTTTAAGTAGAGACACTACATACTGATATACACCTGAACATCAGCAGGAGAGGACTCTTTAAAGTAGAGACACTACATACTGATATACACCTGAACATCAGCAGGAGAGGACTCTTTAAAGTAGAGACACTACATACTGATATACACCTGAACATCAGCAGGAGAGGACTCTTTAAAGTAGAGACACTACATACTGATATACACCTGAACATCAGCAGGAGAGGACTCTTTAAAGTAGAGACACTACATACTGATATACACCTGAACATCAGCAGGAGAGGACTCTTTAAAGTAGAGACACTACATACTGATATACACCTGAACATCAGCAGGAGAGGACTCTTTAAAGTAGAGACACTACATACTGATATACACCTGAACATCAGCAGGAGAGGACTCTTTAAAGTAGAGACACTACATACTGATATACACCTGAACATCAGCAGGAGAGGACTCTTTAAAGTAGAGACACTACATACTGATATACACCTGAACATCAGCAGGAGAGGACTCTTTAAAGTAGAGACACTACATACTGATATACACCTGAACATCAGCAGGAGAGGACTCTTTAAAGTAGAGACACTACATACTGATATACACCTGAACATCAGCAGGAGAGGACTCTTTAAAGTAGAGACACTACATACTGATATACACCTGAACATCAGCAGGAGAGGACTCTTTAAAGTAGAGACACTACATACTGATATACACCTGAACATCAGCAGGAGAGGACTCTTTAAAGTAGAGACACTACATACTGATATACACCTGAACATCAGCAGGAGAGGACTCTTTAAAGTAGAGACACTACATACTGATATACACCTGAACATCAGCAGGAGAGGACTCTTTAAAGTAGAGACACTACATACTGATATACACCTGAACATCAGCAGGAGAGGACTCTTTAAAGTAGAGACACTACATACTGATATACACCTGAACATCAGCAGGAGAGGACTCTTTAAAGTAGAGACACTACATACTGATATACACCTGAACATCAGCAGGAGAGGACTCTTTAAAGTAGAGACACTACATACTGATATACACCTGAACATCAGCAGGAGAGGACTCTTTAAAGTAGAGACACTACATACTGATATACACCTGAACATCAGCAGGAGAGGACTCTTTAAAGTAGAGACACTACATACTGATATACACCTGAACATCAGCAGGAGAGGACTCTTTAAGTAGAGACACTACATACTGATATACACCTGAACATCAGCAGGAGAGGACTCTTTAAAGTAGAGACACTACATACTGATATACACCTGAACATCAGCAGGAGAGGACTCTTTAAAGTAGAGACACTACATACTGATATACACCTGAACATCAGCAGGAGAGGACTCTTTAAAGTAGAGACACTACATACTGATATACACCTGAACATCAGCAGGAGAGGACTCTTTAAAGTAGAGACACTACATACTGATATACACCTGAACATCAGCAGGAGAGGACTCTTTAAAGTAGAGACACTACATACTGATATACACCTGAACATCAGCAGGAGAGGACTCTTTAAAGTAGAGACACTACATACTGATATACACCTGAACATCAGCAGGAGAGGACTCTTTAAAGTAGAGACACTACATACTGATATACACCTGAACATCAGCAGGAGAGGACTCTTTAAAGTAGAGACACTACATACTGATATACACCTGAACATCAGCAGGAGAGGACTCTTTAAAGTAGAGACACTACATACTGATATACACCTGAACATCAGCAGGAGAGGACTCTTTAAAGTAGAGACACTACATACTGATATACACCTGAACATCAGCAGGAGAGGACTCTTTAAAGTAGAGACACTACATACTGATATACACCTGAACATCAGCAGGAGAGGACTCTTTAAAGTAGAGACACTACATACTGATATACACCTGAACATCAGCAGGAGAGGACTCTTTAAAGTAGAGACACTACATACTGATATACACCTGAACATCAGCAGGAGAGGACTCTTTAAAGTAGAGACACTACATACTGATATACACCTGAACATCAGCAGGAGAGGACTCTTTAAAGTAGAGACACTACATACTGATATACACCTGAACATCAGCAGGAGAGGACTCTTTAAAGTAGAGACACTACATACTGATATACACCTGAACATCAGCAGGAGAGGACTCTTTAAAGTAGAGACACTACATACTGATATACACCTGAACATCAGCAGGAGAGGACTCTTTAAAGTAGAGACACTACATACTGATATACACCTGAACATCAGCAGGAGAGGACTCTTTAAAGTAGAGACACTACATACTGATATACACCTGAACATCAGCAGGAGAGGACTCTTTAAAGTAGAGACACTACATACTGATATACACCTGAACATCAGCAGGAGAGGACTCTTTAAAGTAGAGACACTACATACTGATATACACCTGAACATCAGCAGGAGAGGACTCTTTAAAGTAGAGACACTACATACTGATATACACCTGAACATCAGCAGGAGAGGACTCTTTAAAGTAGAGACACTACATACTGATATACACCTGAACATCAGCAGAGAGGACTCTTTAAAGTAGAGACACTACATACTGATATACACCTGAACATCAGCAGGAGAGGACTCTTTAAAGTAGAGACACTACATACTGATATACACCTGAACATCAGCAGGAGAGGACTCTTTAAAGTAGAGACACTACATACTGATATACACCTGAACATCAGCAGGAGAGGACTCTTTAAAGTAGAGACACTACATACTGATATACACCTGAACATCAGCAGGAGAGGACTCTTTAAAGTAGAGACACTACATACTGATATACACCTGAACATCAGCAGGAGAGGACTCTTTAAAGTAGAGACACTACATACTGATATACACCTGAACATCAGCAGGAGAGGACTCTTTAAAGTAGAGACACTACATACTGATATACACCTGAACATCAGCAGGAGAGGACTCTTTAAAGTAGAGACACTACATACTGATATACACCTGAACATCAGCAGGAGAGGACTCTTTAAAGTAGAGACACTACATACTGATATACACCTGAACATCAGCAGGAGAGGACTCTTTAAAGTAGAGACACTACATACTGATATACACCTGAACATCAGCAGGAGAGGACTCTTTAAAGTAGAGACACTACATACTGATATACACCTGAACATCAGCAGGAGAGGACTCTTTAAAGTAGAGACACTACATACTGATATACACCTGAACATCAGCAGGAGAGGACTCTTTAAAGTAGAGACACTACATACTGATATACACCTGAACATCAGCAGGAGAGGACTCTTTAAAGTAGAGACACTACATACTGATATACACCTGAACATCAGCAGGAGAGGACTCTTTAAAGTAGAGACACTACATACTGATACTGATATACACCTGAACATCAGCAGGAGAGGACTCTTTAAAGTAGAGACACTACATACTGATATACACCTGAACATCAGCAGGAGAGGACTCTTTAAAGTAGAGACACTACATACTGATATACACCTGAACATCAGCAGGAGAGGACTCTTTAAAGTAGAGACACTACATACTGATATACACCTGAACATCTAGCAGGAGAGGACTCTTTAAAGTAGAGACACTACATACTGATATACACCTGAACATCAGCAGGAGAGGACTCTTTAAAGTAGAGACACTACATACTGATATACACCTGAACATCAGCAGGAGAGGACTCTTTAAAGTAGAGACACTACATACTGATATACACCTGAACATCAGCAGGAGAGGACTCTTTAAAGTAGAGACACTACATACTGATATACACCTGAACATCAGCAGGAGAGGACTCTTTAAAGTAGAGACACTACATACTGATATACACCTGAACATCAGCAGGAGAGGACTCTTTAAAGTAGAGACACTACATACTGATATACACCTGAACATCAGCAGGAGAGGACTCTTTAAAGTAGAGACACTACATACTGATATACACCTGAACATCAGCAGGAGAGGACTCTTTAAAGTAGAGACACTACATACTGATATACACCTGAACATCAGCAGGAGAGGACTCTTTAAAGTAGAGACACTACATACTGATATACACCTGAACATCAGCAGGAGAGGACTCTTTAAAGTAGAGACACTACATACTGATATACACCTGAACATCAGCAGGAGAGGACTCTTTAAAGTAGAGACACTACATACTGATATACACCTGAACATCAGCAGGAGAGGACTCTTTAAAGTAGAGACACTACATACTGATATACACCTGAACATCAGCAGGAGAGGACTCTTTAAAGTAGAGACACTACATACTGATATACACCTGAACATCAGCAGGAGAGGACTCTTTAAAGTAGAGACACTACATACTGATATACACCTGAACATCAGCAGGAGAGGACTCTTTAAAGTAGAGACACTACATACTGATATACACCTGAACATCAGCAGGAGAGGACTCTTTAAAGTAGAGACACTACATACTGATATACACCTGAACATCAGCAGGAGAGGACTCTTTAAAGTAGAGACACTACATACTGATATACACCTGAACATCAGCAGGAGAGGACTCTTTAAAGTAGAGACACTACATACTGATATACACCTGAACATCAGCAGGAGAGGACTCTTTAAAGTAGAGACACTACATACTGATATACACCTGAACATCAGCAGGAGAGGACTCTTTAAAGTAGAGACACTACATACTGATATACACCTGAACATCAGCAGGAGAGGAACTCTTTAAAGTAGAGACACTACATACTGATATACACCTGAACATCAGCAGGAGAGGACTCTTTAAAGTAGAGACACTACATACTGATATACACCTGAACATCAGCAGGAGAGGACTCTTTAAAGTAGAGACACTACATACTGATATACACCTGAACATCAGCAGGAGAGGACTCTTTAAAGTAGAGACACTACATACTGATATACACCTGAACATCAGCAGGAGAGGACTCTTTAAAGTAGAGACACTACATACTGATATACACCTGAACATCAGCAGGAGAGAACTCTTTAAAGTAGAGACACTACACACTGATATACACCTGAACATCAGCAGGAGAGGACTCTTTAAAGTAGAGACACTACATACTGATATACACCTGAACATCAGCAGGAGAGGACTCTTTAAAGTAGAGACACTACATACTGATATATACCTGAACATCAGCAGGAGAGGACTCTTTTAAAGTAGAGACACTACATACTGATATACACCTGAACATCAGCAGGAGAGGACTCTTTAAAGTAGAGACACTACATACTGATATACACCTGAACATCAGCAGGAGAGGACTCTTTAAAGTAGAGACACTACATACTGATATACACCTGAACATCAGCAGGAGAGGACTCTTTAAAGTAGAGACACTACATACTGATACACACCTGAACATCAGCAGGAGAGGACTCTTTAAAGTAGAGACACCACATACTGATATACACCTGAACATCAGCAGGAGAGGACTCTTTAAAGTAGAGACACTACATACTGATATACACCTGAACATCAGCAGGAGAGGACTCTTTAAAGTAGAGACACTACATACTGATATACACCTGAACATCAGCAGGAGAGGACTCTTTAAAGTAGAGACACTACATACTGATACACACCTGAACATCAGCAGGAGAGGACTCTTTAAAGTAGAGACACTACATACTGATATACACCTGAACATCAGCAGGAGAGGACTCTTTAAAGTAGAGACACTACATACTGATATACACCTGAACATCAGCAGGAGAAGACTCTTTAAAGTAGAGACACTACATACTGATACACACCTGAACATCAGCAGGAGAGGACTCTTTAAAGTAGAGACACTACATACTGATATACACCTGAACATCAGCAGGAGAGGACTCTTTAAAGTAGAGACACTACATACTGATACACACCTGAACATCAGCAGGAGAGGACTCTTTAAAGTAGAGACACTACATACTGATATACACCTGAACATCAGCAGGAGAGGACTCTTTAAAGTAGAGACACTACATACTGATATACACCTGAACATCAGCAGGAGAGGACTCTTTAAAGTAGAGACACTACATACTGATATACACCTGAACATCAGCAGGAGAGGACTCTTTAAAGTAGAGACACTACATACTGATACACACCTGAACATCAGCAGGAGAGGACTCTTTAAAGTAGAGACACTACATACTGATATACACCTGAACATCAGCAGGAGAGGACTCTTTAAAGTAGAGACACTACATACTGATATACACCTGAACATCAGCAGGAGAGGACTCTTTAAAGTAGAGACACTACATACTGATATACACCTGAACATCAGCATGCTCGTCTTTCTCCAAAAAGGCTTCAGTATTCTGTGATCCTTCCAACAAACACATCGGCTGAGTGTTATTTCCTACAGGGCAACACAAACAAAACAAAAGGAAAATGAATTATGTCTGTAATAAATAATCCTCTTAACGCGATGGAGTTTAAACATGGACAACAATGGCTTTTCAGCTCAAATCTCTCATCGCTGAGGGCAAAAAGTTTCCTCTAAAACACACACACACACACACACAAACACACACACACACACACACACACTCAGCTGTTGATGAAGACAGATCTTTTTGAGGGTAGAGGTGAAGTGTGTGTGGGTGTGTTTGCTGATGAAACAAGCGGAAATACATTTATTTTTCTTATGGTGCAACAAACCAAAGTGTATATTTTTAAGATATATTTTAACAGCCTTTTCGTTAATCAACCTAAACAAAAAACATGTTAAGAGTTCACTTCACCCACATCTGAAATGCATTTATGTATGGCATGTTTTTATCCAGTTAGTTTTGGCTTCATGAATTCATAAATGTTCAATCAGTGTGCTTTAGTTCATTTCGTTGAAAAGGTTTTTTTTGTATCTTCACTATGTGTTTCTTTCCTCTGTCCCAACAGATTGCCTTCTCTCAGCACAACAGCATCATGGACCTGGTGCAGTTCTTCGTCACCTTCTTCAGGTAACGTTTTACTACTGATGGTCAAATGTACTGTGTTTGTTCAGTTCTTCCAAGAAGAATTGTAGTTACTTTTCACAACAAGTCAGTATCCCTCCGCGTCTGAGAAAAGCTACAACCGTTACAGCTGTTACATTACGTCCGTTACGAAACGAACTAACAACGGGGGTTGCTAAGGGGCGTCGGGCCGAACCACTCCCCTTAGCTGTGATATAATGAGCATATACCAAAGCCTGTCGTGAGCTATTGCTTAAATATACACAATCAACAGATATATTTATACACATTAAGATATAAAGAAAAGCACAACAATCAATACAAAATAACAGTCACTTGAAAATGTATAATGCAATGGTTATGGTTGGTCAAAATATCCAGGTAGTGTTTGATAGATTCAAATAAACCGGGACTTTCCCCCAAATATGAATAAAATCGTTTGAATGTATGTTCAGTAATTAATTTAAAACAACGTATCAAACTTTGATCTTTTGCTCAACCCTAAGCGGGTATTTTGTTGTTGTAAAAATAAACAAATCCACTTGCAGTCGCCCTTTTTTTCTCTCCTTATGTTTCAATGTACACATTGTTTACAAACTGCCGAAGTAATGCAGTTACAGGATGAAGTTGAGTTGTATAGGAACATGATATTGCCCTTTGTAGCGTACATTACACAGAGGAGACTCAGGGGGAGAGGGGAGAGACACACACAGACACAACAGGGCACGTAACAATGCTTTAGCGCGTGTTGGAAGATTGTAGGAGTTTATGTCAAAAATTCAGAAATCATGATTAAAGAATGCTCTCATTTCTCTAACCAGTTCGCAGGCATGTCTTTATTACACCACCACACATTGTTTGATATCTAACATAAATGCTAGTATTTCAATTGTGTGGTAATCATGATTAAGGCATTTACATTTTTGTATTTGATTGACTTAAGGATATGCAAATATTTGTAGTAAATCTACTCAACTGAAATGAAAATATCCAAAAGCAAGGAGTCCATTGTGTTGTTGCTGGTAAGAGACATTTGAGTCCCAGGAAGTGGATCTAATGAGAGAGAGTTATGGGGAAGCAGTCTGCTGTCTTCAGGCGAGATTCTGCCACTCAATTACAACCTGTGGTGTGTGTGTGTGTGTGTGTGTGTGTGTGTGTGTGTGTGTGTGTGTGTGTGTGTGTGTGTGTGTGGTGTGTGTGTGTGTGTGTGTGTGTGTGTGTGTGTGTGTGTGTGTGTGTGTGTGTGTGTGTGTGTGTGTGTGTGTGTGTGTGTGTGTGTGTGTGTGTGTGTGTGTGTGTGTGTGTGTCACTGTGAAGCCATGTGAGGAAGTGAACCACTTTTTTGCCCAAGGCCGGCTTCTGGACATCAGCGACCTTTAGGCCAGCATAGAGGGATGATGTCATCATTGGGGGACAGTGTCAAGTTTGCCTGGATAGTTGTGTGGGTGTGTGTGTGTGTGTGCGCGTGTGTGTGCGTGTGTGTGTTAGTCACTGCAACATGCTCTCAGTGAGAAAAGGTTACGTGTTCCTGTTGTTGGTTTATTAACGGTCGTTGTTGTGTAATTTAATATTCATGTGTTCTGTGCTCGGTATGAGATATTCAGGACATTTACTTATATAATAGCAACGAAGAAATATGTGTAATGTAGAAATCTACGGAAGAGGACGAGGGCCACGTGTGAATATATGTGGATATGACCAAAAGAGATTAAACTAATACTGACTTTTTCTGAGATTTCTTAGGAAAAGTGTTGACTTTTTGTTCAAAAAAAAAATGTCTTAACATTTTAAAGGCTCCATGTCATGGCCATTTCTACTGATCATAGTTCCATTGTTGAGGTCGACTAGAATAGATTTCTATAGTTCAATGTTCCAAACTCACATTGGTTTCTCACAGCATCTCTGTATAGTATGTGTATTCACTCTCTGTCCTACACGGCTTGATGGAGCTCCTGCTCATTGGTCGAGAAGCTGACAGGCTCGTTGCTGCTCACACACACACAGACG
Source organism: Gymnodraco acuticeps (assembly GCF_902827175.1). Taxonomy (NCBI): domain Eukaryota; kingdom Metazoa; phylum Chordata; class Actinopteri; order Perciformes; family Bathydraconidae; genus Gymnodraco; species Gymnodraco acuticeps. Next base: position 446 of record NW_022989952.1, on the reverse strand, counting down.
CACACACTGCTGCAGGAGCAGACAGGCTTGGCGATACAGCGAGAACAAGCCAAACTCATCCTGAGCACACAAACACTCACAGCCGAAGTAAAAACAATAAGTGTGGCTTGATATTGAGTAAGACAAAGGTTTATAAGGCTGTGAGAATCTGCGGAGAGCATTTCTCCACCACCCCAACTTAGCAGTCCGAAAAACGTTTACCCATTTAAACAGTCGTGGTAGATACCTTGTTTGTTTTAAACATCATAAATACACAAACAACAATGAATACTGACAGGTTGTGTACCCGAATCTCCCGCTGGTCCAAACTAAGTAGGAACAGCATCGTTCTTCAGTGCTGAAAGGTTTGGGAAGCTTTGTTTCGTGAAAGGCTGGCAGAGGGTGCGGCCTCTGGGTATCCCCACGTCAGAGTACCCAGGAAGAAAATGAGAAATCTCCAACGAGGC